>NW_016810151.1:83006-88071 GCF_001698545.2 Rhinopithecus bieti
GCTCTGTCGCCCGTGCTGGAGTGCAGTGGCCGGATCTCAGCTCACTGCAAGCTCCGCCTCCCGGGTTTACGCCATTCTCCTGCCTCAGCCTCCGGAGTAGCTGGGACTACAGGCGCCCGCCACTTCGCCCGGCTAGATTTTTGTATTTTTTAGTAGAGACGGGGTTTCACCGTGTTAGCCAGGATGGGCTCGATCTCCTGACCTCGTGATCCGCCCGTCTCGGCCTCCCAAAGTGCTGGGATTACAGGCTTGAGCCACCGCGCCCGGCCTAATTGCAGGCTTTCAAGTCCGGCAAATAATGTAGTCAGTATTAAATGTAAAGGTAAGAGAAGAAAAAAAGAATATAGGGACAATTATCCGAAACAAAATATGTGTTTAAGGCAGAGTTTATTCTGTAATCTATTTTGGCATTAAGCAAGCTGTCTGAATATGGTTATTATATTCCATGGATACAGCTTAATTTTTAATTATTTGAATCTCATACACATATTGCTAACTATATATAAGTAAAATACTGCCTTTATACTATCTTAACTTGTATATTTTTCCCATGCATATGTTAATCTAAAGTATATCTAAATTCTACTACATAAGTCACATTAAGTACTGTGCTTTCCTATGATATTAGTAGTTCCTACATGATAACTGATAATATGGTAGTACTTCTCTTGTATGAAGATAACACATCCATATAACTGACTAAAATGTACATTTTTTATTTTGATGGAGATGCATCCTTGGGTTCAATCTTCTAGTTTTGAGATAAATCCACTAGATATTATGTGTGTGTGTGTGTGTGCATGTATTTTCCCATATGTGCACATGCCTTTATATATTTTTCTGTTGTTATTATAGCTAAACTTACCAACAGTAATAGATATACTTATTTGTAATTTAGAGCATTAACTCCAGTAGCAAAATACTTAGTAATAAAGCAAAATATTGTTTCAACATTTCATCAAAATTTATTCAGTGGATATCTCAGTCAAATCAGTAAATCCTCAAAAAGTAGGAATAAATCATTTCCTAAAAAACCATTAAGTGTAAATGAAGCAAAATTTAATTTAAGGTAATTATATCTTTAAGAACTAATCTCATAGTGTCCCCCACTTGTGTAAAAAATATTATACATGCAGAAAATATGTTTCCTAGATCTTAATAAATATAATCCACTTCTCTCTGCATTGTGAAGTCTCTCATAAGAAATTACATCTTTTATTCTTTTCTTTTTGCGTAATTCTTAGAAAATGTAAGCTAATAGACAACTACTTCTTATGTAGTTTTTATACACAGAGGTCTTAGTGGATATTAATTTTATATTCCTATATTTTATAAACAGCATAATTCATTTAATATCTACATGATCAGAAACATATCTTTCTGTCCACCTCTTAGAATTTTATCAGAACATCTCAATTTGAATTAATCTTTTTTCCTCTGTATTTTCACATATATTCTTTACTACTCTACCTATAATTACTTATGATATCTTCCTCGTTTGATTGGACGTTTCTGGCAGCAAGAAAATCTCAAAGGTAGCACTTGCATTGCTACCTATACGGACCAAGAGAGAAATATCTGCATAATTACTCTTTCTTATTCCCCACTGTCCCCACTTTCCTGAAATTTTACACAGGAACTATTTTTTAAACATTGGCATGTACTGCACACTTTTTATTTTTAAAAAAAAGATGTTACTTGATCTTTTATGATAACAGTTTTGATAGTAGTTTATTAGGAAATTAAGCTATAAACTCCAGGAGCAAAATTCTTAGTGATAAAGCAAAATATTGTTCCAAAATATTTCATCAAAATTTATTCAGTGGATATGTCACTCAAATCAGTAAATCCTCCAAAAATAGAAATGAATCATTTCCTAAAAAACTATTAGGCGCAAATTAACTAAATGTAATATAAGGTAATTATTTATATCTTTAAAAATAATCTCATATTCTTTCCCACTTGTGTGAAAAAAATATCAATTTGGTATTTAGACATTGTATTAGTCAGGGTTCTCTAAATAACTAATAGATATATGTATATATGAAGGGGAGTTTATTAGGAGTATTAACTCACACGATCACACGTGAAGTCTCACAATAGGCCATCTGCAAACTGAAGAGCAGGAAGCCAGTCGGAGTCCCCAAACCTCAAAAGTAGGAAAGCTGACAGTGCAGCGTTCAGTCTGTGGCCAAAGGCCCAAGAGCCCCTGGCTCATCCCTGGTGGAAGTCCAAGAGTCCAAAAGCTACAGAACTTGGAGTCTGATGTTCTAGGGCAGGAAGCATCCAACACGGGAGAAAGATGGAGTTCAGAAGACGCAGCAAGTCTCTTCATTCCACTTTCTTCTGATTGCTTTATTCTAGCCACAGCTGGCAGCTGATTAGATGGTGACCACCCAGATGAGGGTGGGTCTGCCTTTCTCAGTACACTGACTCAAATATTTGTCTCCTTTGGCAACACCCTCAGAGACACCCAGGAACAATACTTTGCATCCTTCAATCCAATCAACTTGACACTCTATATTAACCACCACAGACACACTTTATTTTCTTTAAAAGTTAAACTGAAAATATATGAGAACACTAGTATGTGTAATAAAATTAGCATACTTTTACAAACAAATTGAAACCATAATAAAATTCTAGCTATTTTATCATTTCTTAGATTATCATCTGTACTTTCCATTTGGGCTGTTCTTGGATATTGCATATACATTTTTAGAATATCAATAGATTAATAAGATATATATGGTGCAGAGCTGTGCTATTCAATACAGTAGCCTAGCCTCTGGGCCCATGTGACAGTACAGACTATATGTGTCAAATTATCTTTGTCATAGAACATTTCATCATCACCAACTTTCTGTTGGTCAGTTATGGTGTAGAGAGTTGAGATAAAACTTGCGCAGGAACTAGAAGTTGTATTTTTTCTGAAGTCACAGTGTTGTATATAAATAATTCAAAGTTTTCCTTTTAGTCTTCTCGATATTTCAATGATAGAAGCAGCCATTAGTTGCTAAATATTGTTTTGTGCATCTTTCTGACAGATGTGACAGGGATGTGACCTATTTTTCTATGTTTCTTTGAGGCATGTTATGCTTTGAGTCCACTCTGGTACTATGCCATTAATTCCCAAGATTTTATCACTCTCTCAGATTCAAATATTTTACTCTGGTTGAAAATCTAATATTTCAACTTGCATTATATAAACTAAATTACTTTTCATTATGACTTGCTGCCAGAGAACAAAAACCTGGATTAGGCAAAGCTTACTGATATTGAGTGGTTTTATCATGAGAAAATATATTAGAATACTCAGTGCTCTCTCTCTTAAATTTAATATGAGGTTTTCTTGCCAATGTCTAAAAAACGCTAGCTTTATAAGTTCTCTTTTTTCAGAGGACACTTTATAGTGGTTATTTTGTACCCTCTTTTTCCTTGAGATTCCACTTACTCTCTTTTATTCTCATTTAGAATGGATGATTGTGTAATATTTGTCTTTACTGAGATCAAGGTTATCTACCTGTGCTTTCACATAGAAATCTTTTATAATATCATTTGCTTCCACACATTCTTCTCTGTAATTCTCTCCCCTCCCTGCTGTTGTAATCCTAGATGAATTGAAGGAAAGCCTATCTTCAGCTCTAGAATGACTGCTCCACTCCTTGTTTTTTTAATTCTATTCACTTATTCTTTCCCTCCTTGTTTAAAAATTCTATTCACTCTTATTCTACACCCAGTTAGAATTATATGGTTGCAAACAACAGAGATTATCCCTGATCAATCTATATAAAAGATAATTTATTAAAGGGATATGTATTCTTCACATGTAAAATAGCTGGAAAAGTAAAATAAAATAGAAAAGGGCCAAAGAAACAGGAAACATCTAAGGATCCAGACAATCAGCTCAAGACTGTCAGAACACCAAGATCAGGGTGAACAGGGAGAGCAGAGCACCTTAAGCAGAGCTCCAACTGTATACAAGCAAAAAATATACTTTTCCTGAAGTAAAAATAGGATTTGTTACCTGGAGAGGAACTGCGTGCTGGAAGGCATAAGCTAAAAATGTCCACTATACTTCCCTTTCAAACATGCACAAAACCATTTTAAATATGCACATGCACACACACACCGCTGAAAAATATACCATTTGCCCTCTTCCTCCCTCCTCCTCCTCCTTCTTTGTCTTCGTCTTCTTCTTCTTCCTCTTATTCCTCTTATTCTCTCATTATTATTAGCAGTAGTAGTAGGATCACGGTTCCATAATAATATATAATATGTATTAGTCATTGAACATTTATCATATGCAAATACTGTTCTAAATATTTTACACATACTGTTTATCTTCACAAGGACTCTGGGTAGGTTGGTAGTATTATGATTCTCAGTTTTTGTCAAATGAAAATTAACCTATTGCTCAACAGGTTTCCAGTTTGCATTTGTCTGATTTTAAATACTGTTTTGGGCACAGTAGTTAACAGTAAAGTTGTTTGCTATGGTCTGAGTGTTTGTGTTCCCCTAAAATTAATACATGGAAATCGTAACACAAAAGGTGATGGTACTAGGAGGTCATGAGGGTGGAGCCTTCACTGATGGAATTAGTTCCCATGTGCCTGGCCTCTTGCCACGTGAGGCCCCATCTATGAATAGTGACAGACTTTGTTCAAGACAGCAATAGTGGTATTGCAATAGCCATAATCATAGTAAGAATCTCAGTGGGTGGAAAATTACTAACAGGAGACATCAAGGATAGGAATTCTTGCTAAACTGGCCTAACAGGAATCTTGCTAAAGGTTGGTCAAGACATCAAAGGTGAATGATAATGAACTTCATCTGATATCATGGGTAAGGGTTGATTTAGCAGGATTATTTGCTCAGACTGGGCTGAGTGGGCCAAAAGCAGGTGGAGGTGGGGGCAGTCCAAGCCGAAAGAAGGCTCAGAGAAGCGTTACTAAAATTTGGTCAAAAGGTGACTCTTTGGGCTTTGTCCAAGTCACACATTTTAAGTTGTCCTTTTCTCTCTGACATGGTATGTGTTCAGAATTCGAAAAAACAAACAAGCCAA
>NW_016810151.1:88800-126688 GCF_001698545.2 Rhinopithecus bieti
AGAAAGAAGGAAAAAGGAAGGAAGGAAGGAAGGAAGGAAGGAAGGAAGGAAGGAAGGAAGGAAGGAAGGAAGAAAGTAATTCTTTAATTGTGTTATTGTTTAAATTGTTTATTATATATAATTATATCTCGGAGAAGCCATTGTAAAACAGTTATTTTCACTCACACCACAGTTTCAGAATAGAATATTTAAAGCAGAGCAAACAAAGGTATATTTACCCAGTTTAATGCAAAATAGGATACTTGAATAATGATTATACTCTTATTTCTTTCTTTCAATCACAGCACTGTTGCATTTTACATATTTTCCATAACTAGGACATCAAAAAGGTAGAGATTTATTTGATAACAATAGGCAGTGTTAATTGACATGTTATCTTTTAAAACATGCCAGTAGTTCTTAATTTCTTGTTGCAGAAAGGTCACAATTATTTCTACCTTTCTATCAATCTTTCCTGACTCTAAAGAATGTTTAAAAAGAATCCAGTTTGGTATTTCTATGTCAAAGTTACAGACAACTTATTTTCAATTCACACATCTAATAAGACAAAGTATGTTATTTTCCTAACTTTTTAAAAAGGAAAACAACTTCCTGCTACATAAATAAATTTCATGTTCAAAATGTTTGATTGTTAATTATATATAATTATATATAGCAACATACACATATACACAAATAGTTTGTTTTATGCTTTAGCTAATTGCCTTTTTTCTCTAGCTTCTCTCATCTTTCTGTCTTCTCTTGTTATGATGCATAATAGTGGTCCGCAGGGAAAAATGTATCTGGTAACTGCACAATTGCTGTCATACAAGGCATAAATCAGTTTCATAACATCTACAGGCTACATTTAAAAATCACTAAATCAATGCCCTGCTAGTGAGTATGAAATTAATGTGTCTGGTCACCTTGACAATAGTTATTAAATTAATTTGATGGTGGCTGAAATGGATATATTTTCTTAACTGCATTCAAAAAGATTATTTTTAAGATAAATGTATGGTATTTTATTATATAGAGAGAATTATATATGTTTACTTCTTTAATACAACAAAAGTTCAAAAAGGAAAGCGAAAACAAGCCCATAACCTACTATCTAAAATAATGATCATTAAGTTAAGCTGAACTAGCAGATCCTTTTCTATGCATAGTTATATGTATATCTATAGATGTGGCTATAGATGTTGATAGATGTGTAGATAGGGAGTTAGATAATAAGTAAGTAGATTGTTAAAGATAGCATTATAAAAATTGAATTTAAGAAAATAAAACAAAATACAACTTTAAAAATTCATAACACGTATCTGTTTACTATAAGAGATATTAATGACTTAAAGTTCTCCTTAGGGATGATATATAACTGTCAAGGTATAGTCAAGAAAACAAAACCTATGCCAAGTGGCCCATTAGATGGCTAAATTATGGAAATTTAATGTGAGGAGTTAGTTACAATAATAAAAAAAGTGGCACAATTTAATTATTAAAAAGGTTGAGAAGCCACCACCATTCAGGGACAAAGAAGGAAGTGGTTTTTCAAAGCACAGGAGCCAGGGCTGCTTGGATGGAGGAAGCAGGCACCACGGAGGCAGTTCTTTGGGAGCTGGGATCACATAAACACAGTTACTGCCAGAGATGTCACCCAAAGCAGAGAAAGAAAGGAGTATCTTGGCTCTTCCCCACCTATCAATCTGCCACCTCTGATTCCCATTGGCCAAACCTAACCGAAAGTCCTGGGTAAAGAAGCCTAAGAAATATAGCTTATAGAAATTAGCTCCACGACATACGGAGCAGACCAATGGCAGGGGTGAAAATAGACCTGGCATGCTTTTTCATCCCTTGGTTTCAGTGTTCTTCTTTTTGTTTTTTTCTACCATATCTTTGAATAGTTTTATTTGTTCCATTTTGGCAGGGGTTGGTTGTCTTCTTCAAGGACATCAAGTACCCTTATTTTTAACTATCTTTATCCATCACATTTTTCTCTAATTTCATTAATATTTTAATCTCACATCTACCATTTAAAAATTACTGTGATTATCTCAAACCTTTCTCTAAGTCAGCACATTAAAATCTATTCATTATATATTCAGAAATGATTCACCATTTGTTTTAGTTTTACAACCTCTCTTTATTGTCATGTTGTCACTGAGTTCATTTTTCATTGAATTCCTTAACTTATGTTTTTTACAGTATGAAGAATCACTGCGGAATTTTATCCTTTTCCTTAAGTTATGTTTTCTTCAAGAACAGTTTCCTTTTTGTTTATGACACACTAAACAAAAGTTTGTGTGTGTGGTGGTGGTGTGCTTGCATATTTTTCTTATCACTTCTTTTCTGTCCAAACATTCTGCTTACTCTTATTGAGCCTTATTGTTGGTATCTGTGAAATAACAATATACATAAGTGGCCAGGTGCGGTGGCTCACACCTGTAATCCCAGCACTTTGGGAGGCTGAGGTGGGCAGATCATGAGGTCAGGAGATCGAGACCATCCTGTCTAACACGGTGAACCCTGTGTCTACAAAAAAGTAGCCGGGTGTGGTGGCATGCACCTGTAGTCCCAGCTACTCAGGAGGCTGAGGCAGGAGAATTGCTTGAACCCTGGAGGCGGAGGTTGCAGTGAGCCAAGATCACACCACTGCACTCCAGTCTGGGTGACAGAGCAAGACCCTGTCAAAAAAAAAAGAATGCACATAAGCAAATGTGAATTCAAAACTTTTAAAATGTTTTCCCATGAACCTTGGGTCAATGGCCTACATGTAGCCAATGATTGAAGTAGAGGAGAGGACAAAATGACAAAGATGTTGCAATTATCTGACAAGGACTTTAAGGCAATAATTATAAAAATGATTCAATAAGTAATTAAAAAACACTCTTGAAACAAATGAAAAAAATATAAAGCCTCAGCAAAAGAAAAAAAGTATAAAGAAAAATCAAATGAAAATTTTAGAACTGAAGTAAATACAAAAACTAAAAAAACTCAATGAAGGAGCTTAACAACAAAATGAAGACCACAGACGAAACAGTGAACTTGAAGCTAGAACAGTAAAAATTACCCAACTTGAACAAAAGAGAAAAAATAGACTGGGACAAGGGGTGGAATTCATGAACAGAAACTAAAGGACCTGTGGAACTAAAACGAAAGATTTAACATCGTGTCAATGGAATCTAGAAAGGAGAAAAGAAAGTGGAGCTAAAAAAAATTCTAAGAAATAATTGCTGATATTTTCCAAAATTTGGCAAAAGACAGATGCCTACAGAATCAAAACGATAAGCCAACGCTAAACAGAAAAAATGGATGGAAATCCAAACCAAAATACATTAAAATTACACTTCTGAAACTGTGAAGAAAAACGACATTTTAACAATACAGCAAAAATAATTTAAATGACAAATTTGTCAACAGAAACCATGGATGCCAGAAGGAAATGGTACATTTTCAAATGCTGAAAGAAAAGCAATGTCAGCCTCCAGTTCTATATATGGTTAAATTATCCTTCAAAAATCAAGACGTTTGGCCGGGCGCGGTGGCTCACGCCTGTAATCCCAGCACTTTGGGAGGCCGACGCAGGCGTATCACCCGAGGTCAGGAGTTTGAGAACAGCCTGACCAACGTAGCGAAACCCCGTCTCTATTAAAAATACAAAAAAAAAAAAAAAATTAGCTGGGCGTGGTGGCGGGTGCCTGTAATCCCAGCTACTCAGGAAACTGAGTCAGAAGAATCCCTTGAACCCGGGAGGCGGACGTTGCGGTGAGCCGAGATCTCACCATTGCACTCCAGCTTGGGCGACAGGAGTGAAACTCCATCACAAATTAATTAATTAATTTGTTAATTAATTAATTAATTAATTTTAAAAAAGACATTCTCAGATGAAAGAAATCTAAGACAATGTGTCACCAACAGACCTACTCCAAAAAAAAAGACTAAAAGAATTTTTTAACAAAATATTCATGTTTTATTGAGAGAAGATGTAGTTATTATTTTTATCTAAATTGTGTAAATAAGAACAAGGAAACTTAATGAAGAGTTTACCCAAGATTTTCAGAGATAATTTTACATTATAAAAATAAGTCACTAAAGAGCCCATTTAGCAAGTTTTAAATATATTCCCCTTTTGTCTCCATACTCTTTAGTTCCCACACTATAAAAAATATTGGTTTTAAATTTTATTTTGCTCTTAAATAGAATTATAAATGTCTTTTAATTATAATTTTGTAACAGTAAGTATAATATTCCATTTATAGAACTAGACTATAAATATGAATATAATACCTTCAACAAATTGCAGAAACTATATTCTACCAATATCCTGCCCTGGATAATACGTATAATGACAAGCAGTGAAATCATTTTTAATCTACAGGGGCCAATTTGCTGGTGCACTGCACAAGGTTCAGTGCTTTCCAGCTATAATTAGAAAATGGTGCCTGCTCTTGATTAGTTTTGGTTACTATAGCAATTCCATATGCAACCTATGTCTGCTGACTATTGAACTATATCGTGTATCTTCTGTAAATTGCTCATTAGTCACTTGTAATTTATTTTATGTTTCAACAACAATTTCAAACTGGCAGTGTCAGAAACACATGTTTTTACAATTATTGGAAAAACAGACGAATGTCCACCTTCAGTCTCACCCCACTCTTGGATATTAAGGTTTATGTAAACTACTGAATATTTTTGTAAATCATCAGAAAATACGAACACGGTTTTATGTTTCTCTATTAGAAAATACAAAATAGATAGAAAAAATACTCTTTCTACCGAGAGTATTTATTATAAAATTAAGAAATCCCTTTATTTCTAGAAGAGATTATGAAATGCTTTATAATCTGCATTGATTTTACTATTCTGATTTTGATAGCCAATTTTTTCATGAAAGATTATTTGAAATTCAATTGTGCATTTAAATTCAGTTAACATTTTGAAGGTGCCTAATGTGCCTGAGATTAGCAAATTCTTCTATCCATTCTTTTCCATTGGTGCTTGTATATACAATGAAAGCTAATGGCATTCTATTTTCTTGTTCCATCTTGGTATATTGTCAGTGCTTATAAATATATGCATAACCTCACACAGAATATCTTACAAAAAGAGTATTGATATTATGTCAGATATTTAGTATAATAATGGATATTTTAACAGCTATTCCACAAGGCTTTGAAAATTGTGGAGGGTAAAATCCAATACTGATCTGTACATATATGTGTCCTTTACATACTGCTTTCCAGAAAGATTTTCATTTAAAAAAATGAGAAATTTGGTTAATAAAATTTAAATATATAAACTATGGAAATTGGTGTGTAATCATTTTAACGCATTAAATCACATCCTGACATATAGTTGGTTACCAAATTCTTATTGAATAAATGAATGAGTAAAAAGGTGACATTAATATAAAATTTAAAGGTTGTGTATAACGTGAGAAGGCTTTGTTTGTAGTGACAAACAAATAAATTTGCCTTTAGAATAAATTAAACATTGAAGTATAAATCTGAATTTTAAATAAATGCTCAATATTCTGAGATTATCATAGACCTCATTTAGAGATTGATACTACTTGTATTACATATAAATGTAAAATAGAATTTGATTATTCATGTTATATCCCTGTACTTATACCTTGAAATCATTGCATATAAAAAATTTTTAAGATTGAAGTCCTGATCATTCATGAGTTAAAAGAATAAAACCACAATGGCGCTTTAGAACACTGTAAGCTATTCTGAACTCAAATCTTAACCCCAATATTAAGAGTAATGAAGCTCCAAGAGGCAGTTGTATACACGTTAATTATTGTAATGATTCAAGCTACTTTTCCCTAGGGACACCGTATTTCTAAGCCAAAAGGGCATTCTTAGCCCACTATGACAATTAGCATCTGATAAATGATGCCACTGCCACACTTCTAATATAGTGATTGATCATTTTCAATTTATTCCTGAGAGAAATCAATGGTTCCTTCCTAGAGCATTTACATTAATTAATTTATGTTAATAATAAATACCCTATATCCACAATTTCTTAGGGAAGATGGGCCACTCTATTTATAATTGGTTTCTACTTTAGAGCTTTGGTATATTGTTTCAGAGCTTTTGACATATATAAAAGAGCTATAAAGATCAAGAAAAAAATGGAAATTTAACCACAGCAACTAAATCTTGACATTGATAAATCTTATTGATCCAACTCAAATGCAACGAAGAAGATTTGGAAGATTTTTCAGATTGTTGGGTGGTAGCATGAAAATGTTACCATATATTGGGACCCCCACTCTTCTTGTGTGAGTTTACACTCTTTGTAGCCACTACCAAAATGAGTTATGTTTCTTTCAGATATGACACAGAGGATGATGCTCTCATCAAATTTCTAATTCACTCCTATTCATAAGCTACTTAATGTATGTCAGTCATAGTATGAGGGGCTTAGATGTTCAATAGTTAGCAAAAGAGAGGCATTCTCGCCCTCCCTGAGCTTATAGTCCAGTGAAAAAGACAGACACAAATGAACAGGAAAACTATAATTAATAGAAAATGGGCCACCTGAAGAAAAATATCAGGATGAAATATATTTAGACAGAGATGTTACGGTGAGAAGATAAGGTTAAGCTGAGAGGTGAAAGACCTGAATGAGAACATTATTGACTGAAGGAATAATGTAAGCAAAAGTGCTAGAACAGGAAAAAAAGAATCTGTTTATTTCAAAAACTGAAAGAATGTGCATGTTTTTGGAGTATATGGAAAGGAGAATGACAAGAGATGAGCAAATAAACATTTGTAGAGAAGGAGAGTATCCTTTTAATCTTGTAAGGCAAGGAAAGAAAGAAAAATGGCCTTTATTTAAAGTGGAATGAGAAGCCACTAAAGGGTTTTGAGTAAGTGACTGAAATCATAAAATTGACACTATAAAACTACTTTATTCTTTCATATATTTATTTAACAAATACTTTTGAGCTTTCACTTTGTGCTAAAACTGTTCCCCACTCTTCGGATATATGACCAAACAAAACAGACTAAGTACCCTCTTTTTAAGGAGTTTACATTCTATAGAGAGAAAGCAGAAAAAAATAAATTAAAATAAACAAGGAAATAGTAAATTAGTAGGTAATGATGAACATTTCTATGGAAACAAGAAAGAATGAAACAGTACAAGGAGGATCATGAATGGGGATGGGACAAAAGTGGGCAGGATCTCTGGTAGTGGGGACAGTTGCTATATTAAACAGAGTACTTAGAATAAGATTCAACGAGGTGAAAGTTGAGCAAAGATTTGAAGTAGGTTAAAAAGTTAGCTAACCAGGTAATGGGAAAAAGAGTTTCACAGGCAGAGAGAACAGCAATAAGGCAGGGCCATGCCTGGCGTTTTCTAAGAGCAGCAAGGAGGGCAGTGTGGCTAGGGTAGAGGGAGTTAGGGTAAGAGTAAAAGAAAAGGTAGAGGGGTATGAGAGAAAGTGCTGATTATATAAAGCCTTGTAGGACACTACAAGGACTCGATAAAAGGAGATGCCAATGCAGTATTTTAAGGAGAGGAATAACATGATCTATCTTATATTTTAAATTACTCTAACTGCATTGTTCAGAATGGATGGTAGAGAGACCCCAGTGCAGTCAGGACCTGATTAAAAAGCTACTGTCTACCACAAACTAAAACAATAAGATACCATTATACACCTATTAGAATGGCTAAAGTTCAGAACGCTGACAACACCAAATGCTGGCAAGGATGTGAAGCAACAGAAACTCGCATTCATTGCTGGTGGGAATGCAAAATGGTACAGCCACTTTGGTAGACAGTTTAGCAGTGTCTTACAAAACTAAACATACTCTTACAGTACAATCCAGCACTCACATTCCTTGGTATTTACCCAAAGGTGTTGAAAACATGTATTCACACAAAAACTCACACATAGAGGTTTATGAAAGCTTTATTTATGACTGACAAAAGTTAGAAGCAACCAAGATGTCCCTCAGCAGGTGCATGGATAAACTATGGTACATCCAGACAATGGAATATTATGTAGCACTAAAAGGAAATGAGCTATCAAGTCATGAAAAGACATGGAGGACACTTACATATATATTACTAAGTCAAGGAGGCCAATTTGAAAAGGATACATTACTGTAGGATTCCAACTATATGACAATCTGGAAAAGGAAAAACTATAGAGACAGTAAAAGGATCAGTGGTTTCAATGATAAATGGGGAGAGAGGAATGAATAGGCAGAGAATAAATAATTTTTAGCACAGTGAAACTACTCTCTATGCTACTATAATGGTGGATACATAATACTATATATTAGCCTAAACCCATAGAATGTGTAACACCAAGAGTGAACCCCAATGTAAACTATGGACTTTCAGTGACATGTCACTCTAGGTTCATTAATTTTAATAAACATACAATTTTGGTGGGAATGTTGATAATGGAGGAGTCTATGCATGTATGAGGGGAAGGGTTGGGGGAATCTCTACACCATATGCTCAGTTTTGCTGTGAATCTAAAACTTCTTTTTAAAAAAAGCCTATTAAAAAAAGAAAAAAAGCTATTGCAGGAGTCCAGGTAAAAGATGATGGTGGCTCAGACAAGGGGTTTAGCAACAGAGATGATGCAGACACATTCTGAAGACATTTGAATTAACAAGTCTGGCAGTTTGGACATAGAACAATAAAGAGAGGAAACAAGAGCAACTCCAGGATTTTTGTCCTGAGAAAACTGGAAAGATGGAAGTGCCAATATCAGGGATGGGGATGGCTGCAGATCAATAGATTTGGCACATGTTTAGTTTGAGGTATCCAGGAGGAGGTATTTAGCATGAAGTTGAATATACAGATCTGGAATTTGAGGAAGAAGTCCGGGCTGGAGACAGATCTGAGTCACTGACACATGGATGATGTTAAAGCCATGAAAAGGACAAGATTATTTAAAAAGTTCATGTATACAGAGAGGAAGATGAAGGAGTCAACTTTGGGGCACTCCAATATTAACAGTTTATAGAAAGGAGAATATTGAAAAGGAGATAAAATAAAGGTAGAGGAATATCAAGGAACTATGTTATTCTGGAAGTCAAATGGAGAAATTGTAATAAGAACAGAGGCATCAATGATGTAAACTTTTGCTGATCAACTAAACAAGATGAAGTCTGAGAACTTACCAATGGATTTAACAAGGTAGAGGAAACTAGATGTCCTTGCAAGGGCATGTTTGATGGAATTGCAAGGTCAGTGGGAGAATCCAGATTGGAACAGTCTTAAGAGAAAATAGAGGCTTTCAAGAAACCTGCTGCAATGGAGAGCAAATAAATGAAACAGGTATTTGGTATGTAAAGTGGGAACAGATGTTTTGTTTGCTTTAAGTTGGTAAAAATAATGGCATGTATGTAGGCTGGAGAGGTAAGAAAGAAAGAATTTCTGAATCCCTGATCTTGAGTGCTTGAAGAGGTGTGAAATCTAGTGTGGAAGTAGAAAAAATTGGCTTAATATAGAATAACATATCACTGAAAACAAGCAGAAGATAAAGCACATAGGCATAAATGTTACTATAAATAGATATTGTGGTGAGAGACTAAGTTATCTTCCAGTTGCTTCAGATTTCTCAATGAATGTCACTAAAATATCACTACCTGGACAGTAATGTGGCTTATGGATTGTATTGGTGTAATAAAGAAAGCAGGGAAAACAGTCAAGACACAGTTGCAATAATCTGGTGGAGATATGATGACTGGGACCAACGTGATCATATAAATTATCAGTGAAACCATGGCACCTTAGAGAAAAAAAGGGACACTTGTAATAATTATACTGGGACAATAGACATAACCCAAATATTTCCTGAGCAAATAAAAATACATGGTTAACATATCCGATATTAAGGTGATGAGTAGAAACAAAGAAAAGGTGACAGGTTGATGTAATGGATATGGTGCTTAGGAGAAAGAAATCATTTAAGGATAATTCCCAGGTTTCTGGGTATTTACTGAGAAACATATGAGGATAAGCAGGATTCTGTGGATATATGTAGAGTTGTTTTGGGTTTTTTGTTTTCTGTTTTTAATTTTTGTGGGTACATTGTAGGTATATATATTTATGGGGTAGCATGAAATGCTTTTCTATAGGCATGCAATGCGAAATAAACACATCACAGAGAATGGATTAACCATCCCCTCAAACATTTATCATTTGAGTTATAAACGATTGAATTACATTCTTTATTTTAAAATATACAATTAAATTAAATTATTATTGACTATAGTCACCCTATTATGCTATCAAATTGTAGGTCTTATTCATTCTTTCTAGATTTTTGTACAAAGTAACCATCCACACCTTCCCTTCCCAACCTCCCACTTCCTTTCCCCGCCTCTGGTAACTATCCTTATGCTCTCTATATGCATGAGCTCAATGGATTTGATTTTTAGATCCCACAAATAAGTAAGAACATGTGACATTTGTCTTTTGGTGCCTAGCTTATTTCACTTAACATGATGATTTCCAGTTCCACTCACATTGTTGCAAATAACTGTATCTCACCCTTTTTATGACTGAATAGCACTCCATTGTGTACATATACCACATTTTTTATCCATTCACCTGTTAATTGACACTTAGTTTGCTTCCAAATTTTAGTTATTGTAAACAATGCTGCAACAAATATATGAGTGCAGATATCTCTTCAATAGAATGATTTTCATTCTTTGAGGTATATGCTGTATTAGTTCGTTTTCACACTGCTAATAAAGACATACTTGAGGCTGGGTAATTTATAAAGAAAAGGAAGTTTAATGTATTCACAGTTCCATGTGGCTGGTGAAGCCTCACAATCATGGCGGAAGGCAAAAGTCACTTCTTACATGGTGGTGGCAAGAGATAATGAGAGCCAAACAAAAGGGGTTTCCTCTTATAAAACCATCAGCTCTCCTGAGACTTATTCACTACCATGAGAACAATATGGGGGAAATTGTCCCATGATTCAATTATCTCCCACCAGTTTCCTCCCATGACACATGGAAATTATGACAGCTACAATTCAAGATGAGATTTGGGTGGGGACACAGCCAAATCATATCATTCCACCCTTGGCCCCTCCCAAATCTCATGACCTTATATTTCAAAACCAATCATGCCTTCCCAACAGTTACCCAAAGTCTTATTTCAGCTTTAACTCAACAGTTCACAGTCAAAAGTCTCACCTGAGACAAAGCAAGTCCATTCTGTCTATGAGCCTGTAAAATCAAAAGCAAGTTAGTTACTTCCTACATACAATGAAGGTACAGGCATTGAATAAATACACTCATTCCAAATCAGAGAAGTTGGCCATAATTAAAGGACTAAAGACCACACATGAGTCCAAAATTCAGTGGGTCAGTCAAATCTTACAGTTCCAAAGTGATCTCTTTTAACTCTATGTCTCACATCCAGGTCACATTGATGCAAGAGGCAGATTTCCATGGTCTTGGGTAGCTCTGCCCCTGTGACTTTGCAGGGTACAGCCCCACTCCCAGCTGCTTTCACAGGCTGGCATTGAATGGCTGTGGCTTTTCTAGGTGGAAGGTGTAAGCTGTTGGTGTATCTATCATTCTGGGATCTGGAGGATGGTCACCCTCTTCTTACAGCACTGCTAGGCAGTGTTCCAATGAAGACTCTGTGTTGGGACTTCGGCCCCACATTTCCCTTCTGCACTGCCCTAGCGGAGGTTCTCAACGAGGGCTCTGCCCCTACAGCAAACTTCTTCCTGGATATCCAGACATTTCTATACATTCTCTGAAGTCTAGGTAGAGGTTCCCAAACCTCAATTATTGACTGTTAATATTGGAGTGCCCCAGAGTTGACTCCTTCATCCTCTTCTCTGTATACACGAACTTTTTGTGCACCCACAGGCTAAACTCCATGTGGAAGCTGCCAAGGCATTGGGCTTGCACTCTCTAAAGTCACAGCCCAAGCTGTTCCTTGTCGCTTTTTAGCCATGACTAGAGAGACTGGGACACAGGGCACCAAGTCCCTAGGCTGCACACAGCTGGGTGTCCCTGGGCCCAGCTCACAAAACCATTTTTCCTCCAAGGCCTCTGGGCCTGTGATGGGAGGGGCTGCCGCAAAGCTCTCTTACATGCCCTGGAGATATTTTCCTTATTGTCTTGACAATTAACACTTGGCTTCTCATTACTTGTGCAAATTTCTGCAGCCTGCTTGAATTTCTCCTTAGAAAATGGGTTTTTCTTTTCTATTGCGTCATCAGGCTACAAATTTTTCAGACTTCTATGCTGTTTCCTTTTAAAACAGAATGAGGCCGGGCGTGGTGGCTCACTCCTGTAATCCCAACACTTTGGGAGGCCGAGGCAGGCAGATCATGAGGTCAGGAGATCGAGACCATCCTGGCTAACGTGGTGAAACCCTGTCTCTACTAAAAATACAAAAAAAGTAGCTGGGCATGGTGGCTGGTGCCTGTAGTCTCAACTACTCGGGAGGCTGAGGCAGGAGAATGGTGTGAACCCCAGGAGGCAGCACTTGCAGTGAGCCGAGATTACGCTACTGCATTCCAGCCTTGGCGACAGAGCAAGACTCATCTCAAAAAAACAAAACAAAACAAAACAAAATAAAATAAAATAATAAAACAGAATGCTTTTAACACCACTCAAATCACCTCTTGAATGCTTCCTTACTTAGAAATTTTTTCTGCCAGATACCCTAAATCATTTCCCTTAAGTTCAAAGTTCCACATATCACTAGGGCAGGGGCAAAATTCCACCAATTTCTTTCCTAAAACATAGCAAGAGTCACCTTTACCCCAATTCCCAACAAGTTCCTCATCTCCATCTGAGACCACCTCAGCCTGGATTTCATTGTCCATATCAATATCAGCATTTTGGTCAAAGCCATTCAATAAGTCTCTAGGAAGTCCCAAACTTTCTTACATTTTCCTGTCTTCTTCTGAGTCCTCCAAAGTGTTCCAACCTCTGCCTGTTATCCAGTTCCAAAGTCACGTCCACATTTTCAGGTTATCTTTACAGCAGCGCTTCACTCTACCAGTACCAATTTACTGTATTAGCCTATTTTCACACTGCTGATAAATACATACCCCAAACCGGATATTTTATAAAGAAAAAGATGTTTAATGGACTCAGATCCACATAGCTGGAGGGGCCTCACAGTCATGGTGGAAGGTGAAAGGTAATTCTTACATGGTGATGGCAAGAGAGAATCAGAGCCAAATAAAAGGGGTTTACACTTATAAAACCATCAGATCTCATGAGACTTATTCACTACCATGAGAACAGTATGGGGGAAACTGCCCCCCATGATTCAATTATCTCCTACCAGGTCCCTCCCAAAACACATGGGAATTACAATTCAAAATGAGATTTGCATGGGGACACAGCCAAACCATATCAATACTCAGCAGTTGAACTGCTGGGTTATATAGTAGCTAAATTTTTGGTTTTTTGAGGAATCTTCAAACCTCCATAGTGGGTATACTAATTTACATTCCCACTAACAGTGTACAAGTGTTCCCTTTTCTCTGCATCTTCACTAACACTTGTTATTGCTTGTCTTTTTGATATAAGTCTTTAACTGCGTTCAGGTAATATACCACTGTAATTTTGATTTGCATTTCTCTGATGAGCAATAATGTTGAGCACCTTATCGTATGCCCGTTTGTCATCTGTATTTTAAGAAATGTCTATTCAAATATTTTGCCCATTTTTGATTGGATTACTAGATTTTTTTTTCTATAGAGCAGTGCATGGAAGATAATTTTTCTGTGGATGGGGCAGGTGATGGGAGTATGGTTTCTTGTTCAACAGGCATTAGATTCTCGTAAGGAGAGCACAACCTAGATCCCTAGCATGTGCAGTTCACAATAGGGTTTGTGCTCCTATGAGAATCTAATACTGCTGCTAATCTGACAAGAGGCAGAGCTCAGGCAGTAATGCTTGCTCACCCATGGCTCAACTCCTGCTGTGCAGTTTGATTCCTAACAGGCCATGGACTGGGGTGGGGGAAGGGCTTTTGGATTTGGGACCCCTGCTATAGAGTTATTTGAGCTCCTTATATATTCTCATTGTTAATCCCTCTTCAGAGTGGTAATTTTACAAATATTTTCTCCCATTCTGTGGGTTGTCTCTTCACTTTATTGATTGTATCCTTTATTGTGCAGAAGCTGTTTTACTTGATGTGAGCCCATTTGCCAATTTTTGCATTGGTTGCCTATGCTTGTGGGATATTGCTCAAGAAGTCTTTTCCAAGACCAATGTACTGGAGTTTTCCCCCAATTTTTTGTAGTAGTTTATTAGTTTAAGATATTAGATTTAGGCCTTTAATTCATTTTGATTTGTTTTTTATATATGGTGAGAGATAGGAGTCTAGTTTCTTCTCTTACATATAGATATCCAGTTTTCCCAGCACCATTTATTTATTGAAAAGACTGTACTTTCCCCAGTATATGTTCTTGGCATGTTTGTTAAAAATAAGTCTGCTATAAGGATTTTTTTTAATGGGTTCTCTATTCTGTTCCATTGGTCTATATGTCTGTTTTTATACCAGTACCATGCTGTCTGTTTTGGTTACTATAGCTCTGTAATATAATTTGAAGTCAGGTAATGGGATTACTCAAGTTTTGTGCTTTTAACTTAAGATAGTTTTTGATATTTTGTGTCTTTTGTGGTTTCATATAAGTTTTAGGATTTTTTTTCTATTTCTGTGAAGAATGTCGTTGGCATTTTGATAGGAATTTCATTGAATCTGTAGATTGCTATGGGTAATACAGACATTTTAAAAATATCGATTCTTCCACTCCATGAACATGGAGTACTTTTCCATTTTTTGGTGTCCTTTTCAATTTCTTTTATCAGTGTTCTATATTTTTCATTACATAGATCTTTCATTTCTGTGGTTAATTCCTAGATATTTAATTTTATGTGTGGCTACTGTAAAGGGATTACTTTTTTATTGCTTTTTCATATTGTTTACTGTTGGCATACAAAATGCTACTAATTTTACATGTTGATTTTGTATCCTGCAACTTTACTGAATTAGTTTTAATTGTTTTTTCATGAAGTCTTTAGGCTTTTAAAATATAAGATCGTATCATCAGCAAACAAGGATAATTTGACTTTTTCCTTTACAACTTGGATACACTTTATATCATTCTCTTATCTGATATCTCTAGCTAGAACTTTCAGTATTATGTTAAATAACAGTGGTGATGGTGGGCATCTTTGTCATGTTCCAGGTCTTAGAGGATGTGTTTCCCCCATTCAGTATTATACTAGATGTGGGTCTGTCGTATATGACTTTTACTATGTTGAGGTATGTTCCTTCTGTACCCCGTTTTTTGAGGGTTTTTATCATGAAGCGATATTGAATTTTATCGAATGCTTTTTCAGCATCAATTGAAATGATCCTGTTGTTTTTATCCTTCATTCTCTTGATATGATGCATCATATTGATTGATTTGTATGTATTGAACCACCCTTGCATCACAGGAATAAATCCTACTTGGTGATGATGAATGCTCTTTCTAATGTATTGTTTAATTTAGTTTGCTAGCATATTGTTGAGGAATAATATTCATCAGAGATATTGGCCTGTAGTTTCGGTTTTTTTTTTTTTTTTTTTTTTTTTTTTTTTTTTTTTTTTTTTTGATATATCTGTCTGGTTTTGGCATCTGGGTAATATTGCTCTTGTAGATGAGTTTGGAAACATTCTCTCTTCCTCTGTTTTTCAGGATATTTGAGTAGTATTGTTAGTTCTTCTTTAAATATTTGTTAGAATTCAACAATGAATTCATTGGGTCCCAGACTTTTCTTTACTGGGAGAGTTTTTACTGCAGCTTCAATCTCATTACCTTTTATTGGTCCATTCAGGTTTTGGATTTCTTCCTGATTGAGTCTTGGCAGCGTGTATGTATCTAGAAATTTTCCCATTATTTCTAGATCTTCCAATTTATGTGCAAATAGTTGCTTATAGTAGACACTAATGATTCTTTGAATTTCTGCAGTATCTGTTTTAATGTCTCCTTTTACATTTCTGGTTTTATTTATTTGGATATCTTTTTCTCTTAGTCTGACTAAAGTTTTGCTAATTTTATTTAACTTTTCAAAACAACAATTTTTTGTTTCATTGATATATTTTTTGAAATTTCAATTTCATTTATTTTTGTTCTGATCTTTATTACTTCTTTACTTCTACTAATTTTGGGTTTGAGTTCTTCTTGCTTTTCTAGTCCTTTAAGATGCATTGCAATATTCTTTATTGGAAATTTTTCTTCTTTTTTGATGTAGGCACTTCTAGTTATAAACGTCCCACTGAGTACTGCTTTTTGCTGTACCCCATAGGTTTTGGTATGGTTTATTTCTTTTATCATTTCATTTGAAATTTTTTAAAATTTCTTTCTCTATTTCTCCATTGACCCACTGGTCATTCAGGAGCATATTACTTAATTTCCATGTATTTGTATAGTTTCCAAAATTCCTTTAATTATTCATTTCTAATTTTATTCCATAGTGGTCAGAGGAGATGCTCGATGTTTCTTCAGGTTTTTTAAAAAATATTTTAAGACTTATTTTGTGGCCTAACACATAGTCTATCCTTGAGAATGATCCATGTCTTGAGGAAAAAAATTTATAGAAATCTAAAGAATCTATAAAGATCTGTTAGATTCATTTCGTCTATAGTGCAGATTAAATTTAAGGTATCTTTACTGACTTTTCATCTGGAAGATCTGTCCAGTACTGAAAGTGGGGCATTAAAGTCTCTAGCTATTGTATTATGGCTTATGTCTCTCATTGGCTCTAATATTTCCTTTATACATCTGGATGCTCCAGGGTTGGGTGCATATATATTTAAAACTGTTATATCCTCTGACTGCATTGACCCCTTTATCATTTTAGAATGGCCTTCTTTGTCTCTCTTTACAGCTTTTGTCTTGGAATCTATTTTGTCTGATATAAGGATTGCAACTGCTGCTCTGTTTCTGTTGGCATGGAATATCTTTTTTCACCACTTTTTCAGTCTATGTGTATTTTGTATGAAGTGTGTTTCTTGTAGGGGACAAATCAACAGGTCTTGTTTTTTCAACCATTCAGCCAGTCTATGTCTTTTGATTGGAGAGTTTTGCTCATTTGCATTTGATGTTATTATTGATAGGTGAGAATTTATACCTGACATTCTGGGTGCTTTGTAATCTCTTCCTTATTTCTTTTCTTCCTGTCTTCAACTAGTGAAGGTGATTTTCTCTGGTTATATGACTTAGTTTCTCGCTTTTTACTTTTTGTGTATCCATTGTATGTTTTGTGTCTGTTTGTTTGTTTGTTTGTTTGTTTGAGGTTACCATGAGGCTTGCATATACTATCGTATGAGTCATTATTTTAACCTGATAATAACTTAACACTATTTGGATAAACTAACAAGCAAAAAGAAAACTAATAAAAGTCCTATGCTTCAATGTTATCCCCTCTTTTAGCTTTTGTTGTTTCTATTTATGTTTTATTGTATTGGTTATGTCTTGAAAAGTTGTTGTAGTTATCATTTTTGATTAGTTCATCATTCAGACTTTCCACTTAGGACAAGAGTAATTTACACACTACAGTTACCATGTTATAATACTCTGTGTTTTTCTGTGTACTTACTCTTACCAGTGAGTTTTTACCTTAAGAAGATTATTTATGGCTTATTAGTATCGTTTTCTTTCTGATTGAAGTACTTTAGCATTTCTTATAGGAGAGGTCTGGTATTGATGAAATCCCTCATTGTTGCCTGTCTGGAAAAATCTTATTTTATCTTCATGTTTGAAAGCTGTATTCACCAGATTTACTATTCTGGGGTAAAGACTTTTTTTTTTTTTTTTTTTTTTTTTTCTTCAGCACTTCAAATATTTCATGGCACTCTCTTCTGGCGTGTAAAGTTTCTAGTGAAAAGTCTTCTGCCAGACATATTGGAGCTCCGTTATATATTATTTGTTTTTATTTTGCCGCTTTTAGAACCCTTTCTTTATCTTTGAACTTTGAGAGTTTTATCATTAAATGTCTTGAGGTAGTCTTCTTTCAGTTAAATCTACTTGGTGTTCTATAACCTTCTTATACTTGGATATTGATATCTTTCTCTAGGTTTGGGAAGTTTTCTGTTCTTATCCCTTTGAATAAAGTTTCTCCCCCCATCTCTTTCTCTACCTCCTCTTTAAGGCCAATGACTCTTAGATTTGCCCTTTGAGGCTATTTTCTAGATTCTGTAAGCATGCTTCATTACTTTTTATTCTTTTTTCTTTTGTCTCCTCTGACTGTGTATTTTCAATTAGCCTGTCTTCAAGCTTAGTAATTCTTTCTTCTGCTTGAACCATTCTGATATTAAAGAACTCTGATACATTCTTTAGTACAGTAATTGCATTTATCAGCACCAGAATTTCTGTCTGATTCTTTTTAAGTATTTCAATCTCTTTGTTAAATTTATCTGTTAGAATTCCGAATTCCTTCTCTGTGTTATCTTGAATTTCTTTGAGTTTCCTCAACATAGTTATTTTGAATTCTCTGTCTGAAAGGTCACATATCTCTGTTTCTCCAGAATTGATCCTTGGTGCCTTATTTAGTTCATTTAGTAAGATCATGTTTTCCTACATGCTATTGAGGCTAGCAGATGTTCTTCGGTATCTGAGAATTGATGAGTTAGGTATTTATTGTAGTCTTCACTGTCTGGGCTTATTTTTAACTGTCCTTCTTGGGAAGGCTATTCAGATATTTAAAATGACTTGGGTTTGTGATCTAAACTATATTTGCATTAGGGGGCACCCCAATCCCAGCAATGTTGTAATTCTTGTGGACTCATACAGGTGCTGCCTTGATGGGTTTGGATGAGATCCAGGAGAGTTATCTGGATTACCAGGCAGAGGCTCTTGTTTCCTTCCCTTACTTTCTCCTAAATATACAGACTCTCTCTCTCTCTCTCTCTCTCTCTCTCTCTCTCTCTCTCTCTCTCCTGAGCCACCTAAACCAGGGGATGGAGTGACACAAGCACCTCTGTGTCCATCACCACGATGACTGCAGAAGGTTAGACCTGAAGCCAGCACAGCACTGGGTCTCACCCAAGGCCTGCTTACAACAACTCCCTTTCTACTGTTTATGTTTGCTTAAGGCCCTGGGGTACTACATTCAGCAGATAGTAAAGCCAGCCAGGCCTGTGTTCGTCCCTTCAGTGCAGCAAGGTGCCCCAAGTCCTGGGTGGGTCCAGAAGTGCCATTTGGGAGTCAGGGATGAGAGTCAAAAACTTTAGGAGTCTATTTGATGTTCTAAATAAAGTACTGCAGCTGAGCTGGCACTCAAGGCACACAAGGCAGTCCTTACCACTCTCCCTATACCTTTCTAAAGGCAGAGAAGCCTCTTCCCACAGCCACTGCCACCCCAGGCCATGAGAAGTATTGGCAGACTACCTCTGATGTTCCCTTAAGGCCCAAAGTCTCTTAAGTGTGTTGTGAATGCCGCCTGGCCCGGGACGCGTCCTTCAGAGCAGTGGGCTTCCCTCTGGCCCAGGGCAGGTCCAAAAATGTCATCCAAGAGTCAAGTCCTAGAATCAAAGACCTCAGGATCACACCTGGTCCCTTCCTCCCCTTGTTGGTGCCCAAAGTGCGGGGAAAAAAGTCCCCTTTACTTTTCCCTCAGCTTTTCTCAAGTAGAAGAAATTTTGCCCCCTAGCTACCATGGCTGGTCATGTACTGAGTCTCACCTGAAGTCAGCAAATCTCAGAGGCTCACCAAGGCCTTCGATATAGTACCTGGGCATCACTGCTGGTTGTTCAGGGCCCAAGGGTTCTTCAGTTAGCAGGTGATAAATGCTGCCAGTAGTGGGTCCTTTCCTTCAAGGAAGCAGGTTCCGTTCCCTTCTGACCCAGGGTGTATCTAGAAATGTCATCTGGGAGGTAGTGTCTGAAACAGGGGCCTCACTACTTTGACCAATCCCTTATTCTGCTGTGGCTGGACTGGGATCCTACATGCAAAATAAAGTCCTCCCCACTCTTGCCTCTGTTCTCCTCAAATGAAAGGAAAGGGTCTCTTTTGGAGACATGAGCTGTGCCACCTGAGGTTAGGGGAGGAGTGATGCCAGAACTCCCTTGGCTGCCCCAGCTGGTTTATCAGTATGCTGTGTGCCCTTTCAGTCCATTGTCTATGGGCCTAACTCAACACAAGGACTTGCCTAAGAGTTTATGACCTAGACTGCCTTTCAAGTTTACTTGGAGGCACAGACTGCTATAGCCTGTAGCCCATGTTGGTGAGATTTGCAGGAATTCAGATTCCCACTAGGGCTGGTTTAAATGTTCCCTCTGTGGGTAGGATGAGTGTGGTCCGGTTTTCCTTTCTACTGTAACAGGACAGCACTGAATTCATTGCTTTACAATTGCTGTTCTCCCTCTCTCAGTGCTCAGAGGCTGCTGCTTCCTGGTGTGAGGAAGGGATGGCATCTGTGATTCAGGACTGTTTTTAAATCACTTCAGTACCTCTTTTACCAATATGTAGTTAAAACCAGGCACTATGAGTTCTCACCTGATTTTTGGTTACTATGAAGATCTTTTTTCTGTATACATATCTTAACTCAGTGTCCTTGCTGGGGAGGCAGGGGAATGATTGGTTTCTGTTTGGCCATCTTGCTCCACCCTCTCTCTGATATTTACAGTTGGTTTGGGTGTTTGGTATGAGAGGTTTGTGAGACATTCAAGTTGGGATATTGGTTCTGAAGGTATGATGAGACCACCAGGCTAAAGATATAAATTGTGCAATTCATGCCATATAGGTAGTATTTAATGCCACAGAAATGGATGAGATCACATGGGGTGAGAGCACTACACAAAAGAAGCAGCAGTTATTAAACACTGAGAAATCTTGAATATTTAAAGGATGATTAGAAGAGGAGGAGACAAAAAAGTAGACTGTAAAAAAATTGCTAGAGAGGTAAGAGGAAACTAGGATGGAGTGGTGTCATGTATGTTATAACAATAGAATTCCAAGCCCAGTTTCAAAAAAAAAGAGGATAGGCCATGGTATTGAATGCTGCTGAGAAGTCAAATAACTGAATACCAGAAAAGTGTCTGATATGGTTTGGCTCTGTGAACCCACCCAAATCTCATCTTGAATCGTAATCCTCACGTGTTGAGGGAAGAGCCTAGTGGGAGGTGATCAGATCATGGGGGCAGTTTTCCCCACGCTGTTCTCGTGATAGTGAGTTCTCATGAGATCTGATGATTTAAAAGTGTGGCACCTCCTCTCTTCTCTCTCTCTCTCTTTCTCTGTATCTCCTACAGCCTCATAAGGAAGGTACTTGCTTCTTCTTCACCTTCCACCATGATCATTAAGTTTCCTGAGGCCTCCCAGGCCATGTGGAACTGTGAGTCAATTAAACCTCTTTCCTTTATAAATTACCCTGTCTTGGGAGTTCTTTATAGCAGTGTGAAAATGGACTAATACAGTGTCCTTTGAATTTAGCATCATGCAGGTGATTGGTGAGCTTGACAAGACTTATTTCAGAGGAGTGTTGATGGCAGAAGTTAGGTTGATGTGGGCTAAAGGGAAAATGAGGACTTCCACTTTTAGCAAATCAGTAACTAGATATTCCATAGGGCCCAACTGCTACAAAACAAATAGATTCTCAATATAACATTCTTTGAATGTTTTGTTGGGATTTCAGAAAATAAAGGAAATTTCCAAGCCACCCCTTCATGTCTGTTTCTCCAAAACAGGGAGATCTGAGTAGCAAGCAAATAAGATTTGGAAAATATGCTTTGAGCAAAACAAAAGGTAGAAAAACTCAAGCCAAAACTCTTACAATAAACCAAAGTAGTCCTAGGTTAGGGGGGTTCTCTATTTCTCTAGCAGAAGCATTTAAATATGCCCTCATTGGGCAAATAATACCCTATTTAGACTCCCAGGTTTACATAGACTATGACCAAACACATGTGAACTTACAATAAGAAATTACAAAAGACGTAAAGAAATAAACTGTCGAGTGAGAATCAACAGAATAGGTTTAGATACCCAATACTTCAGGTTGTGATTATTAGATGATAAAATAATGATAAAAAATGAAAATAGAATCACAAAAAGCCTGCCATATGAGATTATTAAAAGGTAAACAGATTAGGAGAAAAAAGCCAAATAAGACTTTAAAAAAATCACTGAAATTTAAAACTCAATTGATAGCTTAAACCTCAGATCAGACAGAATTACCATGACTATACCAACACTACTTAGGGTTATAGGCAATGTTGATGACATAAGACATCTCAAGCACTGTTTATAAGAGAAAGTTGTATTCCTCTCCTATATTAACAGGACAAGCTAGGCAGGTGGGCTCTGTTTTGCCATCCTGTACATATGACTTCATCTTTGGGTCTACAGCAATGTCCCAGTCATCTTCAGCCATCTGATTCAAGATAGCGGCAAACTAGCAGCAAATTAACTTTCCAGCCCATTAAAAGGGAGAAGCAGAGCATTAAGGGCAAATCATTTCAGATTTCTAGGGAATGAATAGTAAGTTGTACATATCACTTCTGCTTATATAAAAGTAACCGAAACCTAGCATTATGGCCACATGTAACTGTAGGAGAAACTGGGAAATTTACTCTGACTGGCCATTTTCAGCTAAAACCTGGTGGTAGGCTAAAATAAAGATGGGGAAATTTATCTTGGGATATAACAGCAGTTTCCAGAGCAAAATAGAATGATGTGGAGATAGAAATTGGAACAGAGAGGTTACATGATTTGAGTAGTGTGAGAAGATCTACTATAGGCCTGATCAAAGTGACAGGAATGATTTAAAAAAATGGAAGAAAGGAAATATTGGGGAAAAAATGGCTGGAAATTTTCAGAATGAAGAAAAACGCACATCCACACATAAATGAAACACAACATAAAACAAGCAAGAAAAATAGAAATTTACAATTAGATATTCTGAAGTGACTATAGACACTGAAACCGGGACCACTTTAAAATAAACCAGAAAGAAGAAATCACTTACAAAAGAACCACAAGTAGATGAATAGCTTTCTTAATATCAACAATGGAAACTAGAAAAGAGTTAATATCTTTAACATGCTAACCTCAAATCAGGAACACAGCAAAATTACCTTCCAACAACATCAACAAGGAATGATCTTTGTAAATAAAAACTGATTTAAGTTTACCACCAAGAGACCTTCTCCAAGTGAATTTGAGGTACAATCATGGGAAACAAAATTGTTAAACGAAAACACTGGATAATAACTTGAGAGTTTAGAGATAAGAGATCACTGTTAAAGTCTCCTAAGGTCCATTGTATCATTAAGAAGGAGGGTTTAGATATTAATATTAGATATTTTTAAGTTAAATATGATAAGTTTTGAGAGTAAAAGCATGGGTATAGAATATAACATCCTAACTGGTACAGGGGAAAAGATCATGAAATAAGGCAAACACATATTTAGTCAATTAAAGAACTGAGAGAGAAATGAAACAGAGAAATCAAAGGAAGCGGAAAGCACAAAATAGGATAGCAGGGAAAAGTCCAATCATATACAGTTAATATATGACAATGACAATAGACAAAAATAGACTTTAAAGCAGAAAAGCAGTCACTACAAATAAAAGGTTCAATTCATTAAGATGATATAATAACTGTATATTTGTTTTCATGTCATAAAATTGCTCAAAATACATAAGATGATAATTGATAAAATTTCCTGAAACAGTGTTACAACGGGAGATTTCAATAGTGCTCCCTCATTTGATAGGACATAGGGAAAAAAACACAAAATAAATATTTCTAAATGTTATAAAGAAGTTATCAAATATTCTATTTTATAGTCTTCCTCTCATTTTCTCTCAGTGTATGCAGAGATTCTTAATCTTTTCAAGTCTTTAAGAGAAAGTATATAAAGCTCTAATGCTGGTTTCATTTATTCAAACACTAGAAGTATCTACCATACACTGAACACTATGCTAGGCTCCTGGAAACAAAATAAATAACAGATACAGTTTCCACTTTCATGTTGCTTTTGTTTATACCCTTGGGCATTTTACTTAATCTTTTAGCTTATATTCATAAGAATACAGTTTTGGTGTGAAGATTAAATAAGATTATGTATGTAATGTACATATGGAGACTAAAATAACAGAATAATAAATGGTAAGTATAAAATCGATTTTAAAATATTATTTAAGTCTATTGGCAATCTTTATAATTTCATTGTAAATCATAGTGTGAGATACCGCTGCATATATAGGGAAGTAAGTTCACAAACTTATTTTCTAAAGCTAAAGCTAATATTAGGCCTTGCTATGGTAGAACTCTTCACTGGGTTGTTTCTTTAAAAAAAATAATTTCATGTAACTGACAGGAGGAATTGTCTTTATTCTTGCATTAACGACAAATGTAATCTACAAGATGTCCTTCATGGATTAGAAAAAGGAATCTGACCACAGGGAAAAAGAAATTACTGGTTTTCACTCAAGATTATCTAGAAAAGTGTATTTACTACTGGAATAATAGTTTACCCCTGGGTTGTACCACAGAATGAGAAATTCTACAAGATTATACAACTCTTTTTCCACAAGATTACACAGCTCTTACTGTTTTTATTCTATTCTGGAATTAGAAATTAACTTTCTAAATACCATTTTTTTACCTCCAAAAAAATCCTGTTACCAGCTAACCTGGATATGGACAAAAATATCTTGATTACTGTAAAGTTCTACTTCCCTAGTAAAAATGAATAAATTGCCCTTAAGTTTGGTTATTGGAAATCACTAACAGCTATGGAACACCCAGGTAAACTAACACAACTAGGTTCCTACATGCAAAACAAATATTCTAAACTGTTTCCATAGGGCAGCCACCAAGGGAAAAATGACATTTAACTATTTCAGTCTAAACACTTCATTTACATATAAGGCAACTGTGGTCCCAAGTTTGTGATTTATTAACCTAGTTAACGGCAGAAGTTGTACTAAAACCTGGATCTTCTACTTAAAACGTTTCTTTTGGCTGGGCGCAGTGGCTCACGCCCGTAATCTCAGCACTTTGGAAAGCTGAGGCGGGCGGATCACCAGGTCAGGAGCCTGAGACCAGCCTGGCTAGCATGGTGAAAGCCCGTCTCTACTAAAATTACAAAAAATTAGCCGGGCATGGTGGCGTGGGTCTGTAATCCCAACTACTTGGGAGGCTGAGTCAGAATTGCTTTAACCTGGGAGGCGGAGGTTGCAGTGAGCAGTGATCGCACCACTGCACTCCAGCCTGGGCGACAGGGCAAGACTCCGTCTCTAAAAAAGAAAAAAAAAAGTTTGTTTTGATTCTTTCATCATTAAGCATTAATTTAATATCCAAAGGCATATATTTGTATTTACTGTGCTTTAAACGTCTGTGAGTCAATGCTTTAAATGGACATACTATGTGGTAACTCATTTTCAGAGTAAGAATTTGCAGAAAATGAGAAACAAACGTTCTTAATAATAATGCATACTGAGGCTGGTTAACTGGTTAGAATACTTAGAATACTAGCTTAACAAGGCCAAACTCTAATGATAGGCCAATAGCTTTTCAAACCAACATTCCTGACACTGCCACATATTGGTTGGTTAAAGAAAACTCTTCACTACTGAGGGAGAGAAAGAAAACCTAGAAAATAAACCATACTGAAAGAAAAGGGTATTTTGTCACCTTAAAGCTGCTTTTTCTTTAAACGGTATATATATTTTCAATATTCTTACAAATGGGCCTTCTATTAAAAAGCAAACTATTGCTAATTCCATGGCTTTGAGTACTTCCAATCACTTCCTCTATCCAGCATATCCACGACACCACATGCCAGTTACTTTGCACATTTATAATTGTTTAATATTCAAAATTAGCATCTAAAATAATTATACTTTGGACACACGAAGGCATATATTTGGTGAGAACATTGTAATTTTCATTTTGTAAACTATATTATTCTATATTCAAGTAATAATAACACAGCATTGCCTATACAGAACTGAGGCCTGGGCTGAGACCCAAAACTTGTCTTTTCCTAAATGCACCACTCCGAAGAGCTAATAAGAGGTCTGTCCAGATGCTAAGACCAGGTACTTCGAAATCTCCATCCTGCGCTTTACAGGTCTCCAGGGCAGTTAGAACTTTATCTTTCAGAGGTGGAGGGGCCTGACAGAGGCTTTGAAACCTATTGTGCAACTCCTCCCAGGGCACATCTTGGGACTCAGTTTCAACCCAAATGCCTTTCTGAAGGTCATAGTGCAAACGCTGACCCCAGTCTGTTAGCAGACCCAGATAGACAGGAGACAGCGCTGGGTGGCGGCTAGTCACTAAAGTCAAAAGCCCGGCTGGGAGGGCGCGACAAAAGGCAGCAAAGACTTCCGAATTCCCCAGAAGCCAGTGGACTAGCGCTTGGCTCCCCTCTCCAGGTGTTTTGTGGATGCTGGGTTCCGACTCTTCTTGGGGCCGGGGAGACAAAGGCGGCTGCAACAGCGCCACCGCTATCACCTTCAGGAAGTTGTTCTGAGGCAAACGCTCCCACAGGCTGCTGAGAAATCTGGCGGGACCCTCCGCTTCGGCCTTCCCCACCTCCTGCAGACGCTCCAGCAGCAGCTCCGCCTGGGTCTTCATCAGAGAGTCCTCCTGGAGATTCAGGTTTTTTCTACAGCCGTTGAAGCGCAGCATGTGCACCGCGGACCCGCAGCGGGCGAGGCGGGCCAGGCTCTCTTGGAGCGTCTCATCAGCGTCCGGGACGCCAGGGCCCGGAAAGAGTTGCTGCACCAGGTAGTGACGAGCTGCATCCCCGAGGGCCTGGTTCTCCAGCAGGCGCAGAGAGAGCAGGACATCACCGTGACCGAGGGCCTGGAAGTTTGCCAATCCCGGAACTGGACCCCGCCCAAAGCCGCCCTCTTGCCGCCACTGGCTGTGCAGCCGCCGCTCCAGAGTCGTGCGAATGGGGCCGTGCCGACCAAAGCGCCGATAGATGTGGCGCAGGTAGCGCGCCCACTGCAGGGCCCGGCGCACAGTGACGGGGTCCCAGGTGCGGACGTGGGTAGTGCGTGAGACCACCAGAAGCTCGGAAAAGCGATCCAGGTACTGCAGGAGGGATTCCATGAGGTGCGCGAAGGCCCTACTTCCGCTTTCACCTTGGAGACGGCGACTCTCTGTGTACTGATTGGGACATCCGTGAAATGATACGCCTTTCTGCAATGCTATTGGTCGAAATGCATGTCAATCTCCTGGCGTCTTTATCCGTGTTCCTTGACTGGGCAACTTAAAAGCCTTAATACTTTTACTTTCGCCACACAAAGAGGTTCTTCTTAGTGAAGGGAGAGCAGATGTAGGGCATCCTGCCGAGAATTTCCGGAGCCCATATGCGAGATGATGCCAGTCATGAACGTCTCCGCGCTTCCTTTCGCTTTGGAAATGTCCTGAAGTAGAACTTTTCTGAGCTTTGCCTAAAACTAGAATCTGTGTCGAGGTTTTTCTAAATTAAGTAACGCCAGAGACATACCGTGACGTGAGGAAACGCTCTTAAATTAAATTTTAAGATCTATTTGAGAAACATGTACTAAAAATGTACTGACGTCCTATTAATGCCAGGCACTATGCTAAATTCTAGGCCTTCACATTGTCCTTTCGTTATTAGAACTGAAGCCCTGATTATTTGAAACAAAAAAAACCTTTAATAATTTATTAAAATTTGCAAAGGAACAAAATTTTACTTCACAATTGTACAGTTTTCGTTTTCGTAATTTTGGGGACAAAATAGCTTAATTGACTTCTCTCACACAAATAGCTGAAGGAAATGGCATTTAAGCATCGAACAATAATAAATGTTTGATTAAATAAAAACTGTGAGAAGAGAGTAGGGAGGAGAAGGTCCTATGTCGCTCACTGATGCACTTAAACATTTGTCAACTCCTAGGAGTTGCGTTGTGTACCAAATGCACAATTCTTACTAAAGTTGATAATATAGTAATTCGTTTGAGCTGAATTTCTTTCTAGTCCTAAAGACACAGCCAAAACTCTTCGAAAAAGTGGGGGGAAGGTGTTTTGTTTTGTACTTTAACAAAAGGGGAAGAGAAATTTAAAAGAGGGGAAAATCATCTTTCTTTTTCTTCTCTCTCTCCTTCTCCCCTCCTCCCTCCCTCCCTCCTCCCCCCTCCCTCCCTCTGTCCTTCCTTCCTTCCTTCCTTCTTCCTTCCTTCCTTCCTTCCTTCTTTCTTCCTCTTTCCCTCGATCTTTCTCTCTTTCTTTCTGAACGGAGTCTCGCTCTGTCAGCCGAAGCTGGAGTGCACTGGCGGATCCTCAGGAAAAGTCCCATTTTTCATTTATTAAAAAAGCCATTCCTTCACTTTTAGAAAGTAAAGCAGTCAATGTGCAATGCTGTTATTCAGATTTATGCTTTATTTATTTGAAACGGAGCTCATTCTGTCGCCCAGGGTGGTGCCCAATTTTTGTATTTTTTAGTAAAAATGGGATTTCACCTTGTTGGCCAGGCTGGTTCGAACTCCTGACCCGCAAGTGATCCTCCCGCCTCGGCCTCCCAAAGTGGCTGGGATTCCAGGCGTGTGCCACCCGCGCCTCGCTATTACTTGATTTTTATTAGTTATCTCAAACTCATATTTGGTCCTGAAATCGTTGTTTTTATTTAATCCTAAGGTACTATGAATCTTAAAATTATTTTTCTTGCTTACTAGAAACTTGGAACCAAATGTGCAGCCTGCCTTTAGCAAATGTATAGGCATCACTAAGTTCCATTTATTTATTCTTATATTGAACACCTATTACAATATATAGTATGAGGTGCTACAGATTTAGTAGTTAGAATAATGGCAGGTCCCTAGCATGAGTGGAAAAGTTCATGTTGTATCATTTAAGAGAGACATTAAATGAATAACCTCAAATGTGTAGGAAGGATGAATTGAGTGGGTCACCAAGTCTTAGGTGGTAGTGGAAGGTCCCTCTTTAATTACTGACTTTTCAGGCCGGGGGAACAGTGCTTTACGCCTTGTATCCCAGCACTTTGGAGAGCCCAAGCCGAGGCGGGTGGATCACACTGGGTCAGGAGTTCAAGACCAGCCTGCCAGCATGGCAAAACTCTTGTCTTTACTGGAAAAAAAAAAAAAATTAGCTAGGCATGGCGTGCACATTGTGATCCTAGCAAATCGGGAGGCTGAGGCAGAATAGCTTGAACCCAGAGGTGGAGGTTACGTGAGCCGAGATCTGAGATCGGGCCACTGCACTCCAGCCTGCGACAGACAAGACCACTCTCAAAAAAAAAAAAAAAAAAAAAAAAGGAGGGGGAAGGGAAAAAAAGAAAAGAAACTGACTTTTTAGTTGAAAATTCAAGCTGAATGTTGAGAGGGAGACTCAAGGTACAAGGAATCCTTAAATTTTTTTTTTTTTTTTTTTTTTTTTTTTTTTGCAGGTATCCGAGGTTGAAAGAAACCAGGCCTATTTAAGGAGGTAGAAAACCAAAAAACTTTGATTCAAATGGATGACAGTGTATGGCAAGAATTACGCAGATTAATTTTAGCTTCATACCTTTCTACTTATGTATTTAAATCTTGATTTTAAATTCTTCCTTGAGCATAGTAATGTATAAACTCCTACATATTTCAGGTTAGTCTATTTTCATTAACTAAAATGTCTATGAAGTTCCCCCCTGTAGAAGAAAGAAAAGCCTAGGATTTTAGCCTATATTCTTGAGGCAGGGTGGGTAGGGATACAAAAACTTAATTATAATGCAAAGCAGATTTTATATATTTTGAACATTTTAAGAATGTTGCTATGAGAGACTAGATACAAACTGACAGGAGAGTTCTCGGAAGACTACAGAGGACTGATACTCGATTTAGGCCTCAAAGTATTTGAACAATCATGGGACAGAAGAAAATCCGAGTGAGAGAAATAATACAAGGTAAAATATATGAGAACACAAATGTGTGTACTGTGTGCCATGAATACCAGGAATAATCTCCCTCCTTTTGGTTTTGATCCCCAAATTCCTCGGATACAGTAAATTGGGGGGAAAAAAGGCCAAATTTCAGCAAATTTTATTTTTATGTATTTATTTTTATTTTTTCTCTTCTTTGGTGAAGTTTTCAAATATTGTAGCTCATAAAATTTTTTTGTCCTCTTTTCATTGCTTTAACAGACTTCTTTTTCTTCTTTTTTGTTTATTTTTATTTCAACAGCTTTAAGGGTACAAGTGTGGATTTTGGTTACTTGGTGGAATTTTATTGTGGTGAAGCCTGAGATTTTAGTGTACCCTTTAACTGAGTAGTGTATGTCATACCCAACATGTAGATTTTTATCCCTCACCCCATCCCACCTCCCCTGCTTCCAAGTTTCCAGTGTCCATTATACCACTCTGTGCCTTTGCATACCTATAGCTTAGCTCCCACTTACAAGTGAGAACATGCAGTGTTAGGTTTCCATTCCTGAGTTACTTCACTTAGAATAATGGCCTCCAGTTCCATCCAAGTGGCTGAAAAATATATTATTTCATTCTTTTTATAGCTGAATAGTATTCCATGGTATGTGTATGTGTATGTATTTATGTGTGTGTACATATATATATATATATATATATATATATATACATATAAAACTTTTTTTATCCACTTTTCAGTTGTTGGGCCCTTATATTGGTTCTGTATCTTTGCAATTGTGAATTGTGCTGTGATAATCGTATACATGCAAGTGTCTTTCTGATATAATGACTTCTTTTCTTTGGGGTACTCAGTAGTGGTATTGCTGGATCAAATGTAGCTCTACATTTAGTTCCATACTGTTTTCCATAGAGGTTGTACTGATTTGCATTCCCACAAACAGTGTATAAGCATTCCCTTTTCACCACATCCATGCCAACATCTATTTTTCGACTTTTTAATAATGACCATTCTGGCTAGAGTAAGGTAGTATCCTTTTCCATAGAGGTTGTACTGGTTTGCATTGCCACCAACAGTGTATAAGCATTCCGTTTTCACCACATCCATGACAACATCTATTGTTCTTCGACTTTTAAATAATGACCATTCTGGCTGGAGTAAGGTGGTATCCCATTGTGGTTTTAATTTGCATTTCCCTGATAATTAGTGAAGTTGGGTACTTTTTCATACATTTGTTGGCCATTTCTGTGTCTTCTCTTGAGAAATGTGTATTCATGTCATTTGCTCACTTCTTAATGGGATTTTTTTTTTCTTGCTGATTTGTTTGAGTTCCTTATAGATTCTAGATATTTGTCCTTTATCTGATGTATATTTTGCAAATAGTTTTCTCCCATTCTGTGAGTTGTCTGTTTGCTCTGATGACTATTTCATTCACTGTGCAGAAGCTTTTTAGTTTAATTAGATCCCACTTATTTATTTTTGTTTTTGTTGCATTTGCTTTTGGTGTCTTAGTCATGAGTCTTTGCCTCGGTCAGTGTCCAGAAGAGTTTTCCTAAGTTTTCTTCTAGAATTTTGTGGTTTCAGCTCTTAAATTTATGTCTTTAATACATCTTGAGTTGATTTTTCTTAAATGATGAGATATAGGGATCCAGTTTCATTCTTCTACATAGGGCTATCCACTTTTCCCCACACCGTTTATTAAATAAGGTGTCCTTTTCCCAATTTATGTTTTTGTATGCTTTGTCGAAGATCAGCTGGCTGTAAGTATTTGGCTTTATTTCTGAGTTCTCTATTCTCTTCCATTGGTCTATATATCTACTTTTATACCAGTGTCATGCTGCTTTGCTTACTATGGCCTTGTAGAATTTGACGTCGAGTAATGTGATGCCTCTAGATTTGTTCTTTTTGCTTAGGATTGCTTTAGCTTTTCAGGCTGGTTTTTGGTTCCATATGAATTTTATGATTACTTTTTCTAATTCTGTGAAAGGTAATGTTAGTATTTTGATAGGAATTGCATTGAATCTGTGTATGGCTTTAGGCAGTATGGTCATTATCATAATATTGATTCTTCCAGGCCATGAGCATGAGGTGTATTTCCATTTTTTTGTGTCATCTGTGGTATCTTTCGGCAGTGTTTTGTAGTTCTCCTTGTAGAGATCTTTTCTCTCCTTTGTTAAGTAAATCCCTAGGTGTTTTATTTTTCTGCAGCTACTGTAAAAGGGATTGAGTTCTTGATTTTATTCTCAGCTTGGACACTATTGGTGTAAAGCAGTGTACATTGCTTTGGTAACCTGAGACTTTACTAAATTCATTTATCAAATCTAAGAGTCTTTTGGAGAAGTCTTAGGGGTTTCCTAGGTATATTATCACATCATCAGCAAACCGAGATAGTTGACTCCTTTTTTTCCAATTTGGGTGCTTTTATTTATTATTTCTCTTGATTGAGTGCTCTGACAGGGACTTCCAATGCTGTGTTGATTAGAAGTGATGAAAGTGGACATCTTTGTCTCGTTCCAATTCTTAGGGGGAATGCTTCAACATAAATGTTGGCTGTGGGTTTGTTATATATGGCTTTTATTATTTTGAGGTGTGTTTCTTGTATGCCGAGTTTGTTGAGATTTATGTCTTAAAGGGATGCTGGATTTTAATGATTGCTTTATCTGCATTTATTGAGATAATCATGTTGCCATTATTTTAATTCTGTTTCTGTGATGAACCACATTTTTTAACTTACATATGTTGAGCCATTGATTCATCCCTGGGATGAATACCACTTGATCATGATGAATTATCTTTTTGATGTGCTGTTGGATTCAGTTTGCTAGTATTTTGTTGAATATTTTTGCATCTATGTTCATCAGAGATATTGGTCTGTAATTTTCCTTTTTGTTATGTCTTTTCCTGGCTTTGGTTTCAGGGTGATACTGTCTTCATATGAAATAGGGAGGATTCCCTCTTTCTCAATCTTTTGCAATAGTTTCAGTAGGATTGTTACCAATTCTTTGAATGTCTGGTAAAATTTGGCTGTGAATCCATCTGGCCCTGGACTTTGTATGTGTGTGTGTGTGTGTGTGTGTGTGTGACAAATTTTGTATTACTGATTCAATCTCACTGCTTGTGATTGGCTTATTCAGTATTTTTATGTCTTCATGATTCAAGCTAGGAGGGTTGTGTGTTTCCAGAAATGTATTCATTTTCTCTAGATTTTCTATTTTCTTTGCAAAGAGGTGTTCTTGGTAGTCTTGAAAGATATTTTGTATTTCTTTGGGGTTGGTTGTAACATCTCCATTTTCATTTCTAATTTAGCTTATTTGGATCTTCTCTCTTCTTTTCTTGGTTAAACTAGCTAATAGTCAGACAGTGACAAATTCCCTTAGCATTTTCTTGTCTGAGAAACAGTTTATTTTTCCTTCATTTATGAAACTTAGCTTTACTGGTTACAAAATTGTTGGCTGATAGTTATTCTGCTTAAGGTGGCTAAAATAGGACCATAGCCCTTTCTGGCTTATAAGGCTTCTGCTGAGAAGTCGGTTGTTAGTCTAAAAGGTTTTACCTTATAGGTTACCTGATGCTTTTTTCACACTGCTCTCGGAATTTTTTTTTTTTTCACATTGACTTTAGATATCCTGATGACTTTAGGTCTTGGTGTTGGCCTTTTTGCAGTGCATTTCCCGGGAGTTCTTTGAGCTTTTTGTATTTAGATATCTAAATCTCTGGCAAAGCTAGGGAAGTTTTCCTTAATTATTCCCTCAAATAAGTAAGTTTTCCAAACTTTTGCTTTTCTTCCCCTCAGGAACGTCAATGATTCTTAGGTTGACACTTTTACATAATCCCATGTTTCTTAGAGATTTTATTCATTTCTTTTAATTCTTTCTTTTTATTTTTGTGTGATTGGGTTAATTCAAAAACCTTGTCTTCAAGTTCTGGAATTCTTTATTTCACATGGTCTAATCTAATGTTAAAACTTTTCCCTGCATTTTGTAATTCCCTAAATGTGTCTTTTGTTTCCAGAGTTCTGATTTTTTTTTTTCTTTAAAATATCAATCTGTTTAGGAAATCTTTCATTCATAACCTTTCTTTTAAATTTTATTGTATTGTCCTTCATGTTTTTCTTGCATTTCCTTGAGGAACTTAATAATCAACCTCTTGAACTTTTTATCTGGTATTTTAAAGATTTCATCTTGGTTTGGATCCATTGCGGGAGAGTTAGTAGAATCTTTGTGGTATTATAGAATCATGTTTTTACATATTGCTAGAATTATTTTTCTGATTTCTTCTCATTTGGGTAGACCATTTCTTCTAATTATTTCTTGAATTTGTTTTTTATTCAAATGTGGTTTTTTAATTTCTATTTTTCCCTCCTGAGGATGTGACTTTAATGTTTATAGTTTATTTCAGCTCTTGGTGTTTTCAGTGATGAAGAATCTGTGTGAAAAATCTGTATGAACTCCTTGGTGTGATGGCCTTCTCAGATACTGGTTATAGTAGCAATGTGCTCAGTGTGTGAGCAGGTTCACTGTCTCCTATGGTGCCAGAATGACAAAGATGTCATGAAGCTTATTTTGTTCCCGAGTGGTGTACATTAATTCATTCATTAATTTATTTATTTTCTCAGTATTTTATTCACTGGGTTGAACAGTTCAGGCTTCAGGCAAGTAGGAGGTATTCATGGGTAAAAACAGGCTGCAGCTAAAGCAGGGGTGTAATGCATTATCCAGTGATGGGCAGACGTCCTAACCTTGACAGAGGCAGCTGGAGAAGCTTTCAGTGAAATGCACTAAGGTCTTTTCATGGTGAAGGGAGGAGCCACTGTAGTTCCCCAGTCAGGCCAGCAGGAAAGTGATCCAACTCCCAGTCACACTCCTGACCCAGTGTTCCAGCTATTCAGATGACACAGGCATCCCTTTTCTTCTGCAGGAATGGTGATGTTACATGTAGAAAAAGACTATGACTCTATCCCTCATGTAAGTCTGAACCTGGAGGACACTCCTCCTGTGGGGATGCAGTCACCCGGAAGTGTTCCAGGAAGCCTCTCTACATGTGTACCCATGCCAAGCTCCTGTGGGAGAAGCCACAGCTATGTTTGCAGTGATGGGCAAGAGGAAGTGTATTAGTCTGTTTTCAAACTGCTGATGAAGACATACCCATGACTGGGCAATTTATAAAGAAAAAAGGTTTAATTGATTCACAATTCCACATGACTGGGGAGGCCTCACATTCATGGCGGAAGATGAAGGAAGAGCAAAGGGACGTCTTACATAATGGCTAGCAAAGAGAGAGTGAGAGCCAAGTGAAAGGGGTTTCCCCTTATAAAACCATTAGCTTTTGTGATACTTAGTCACTACCATGAGAACAGGATGGGGGAAACTGCTCCCATGATTCAGTTATCTCCCACTGGGTTCCTCCCATAATATGTGGAAATTATGGGAACTACGATTCAAGATAAGATTTGAGTGGGGACATAACCAAACCATATCCGGAAGAAAAAGTCTTCTTCCCCAGGATGCTTCATGAGCACCAGGGCTACCTGATGGTTGGAGTAGAGGCACAAACTTTCTCCACTGAGCCCTGCACTGTACCTGTGCCTTTGCTGAAATAAACTTCCCACAAACGGACAGTTTTGGGACTAAAGGCCTGCAGTCTGGATTCTTTGGTCTCACAGGGTGCTCCCTTGATGTGGTATATTCCCACTTCCCCTGGGAGGAGGGATCCCTGAGGGCCAAACTACTGTCAATCCTGCTGCTTCTTTTCTGGTTCTAGCCACCCAGTGGGGCTGCCATTCTCCAGGATGGTGCTGGGGAATGTCTGGAAGGGATCCAGTGACAGGACCTGTTCTCTAATCTCCCAGTAGTGGGTACCAGCAGAAGTTCTGATGGGGGTGGCAGGGGAGTGATGTAGACTCTGAGATTTTCTTGGTTATAAATAGCCTTAATGCATTGCTATTCTCAAATGCCAGCTGTAGTAGTAATATACTGGTCACATGAATAGACTAAAGACCTCCTGGTTACCCAGAGTAATGCAGGCAGTGGTACTAACTGAGGTCATCCAAAAGTTTTCTCCTTCAGGGGAGCTGTGTTTTTGTGCCAACAGATGCTGTAATGGACTGTGTCAGTTGGCCTCCAGCCAGGAGGCGGTGCTTGCAAAAGAGTGTCAGCTGCAGTGATTGTGATGGGATTTGTGCTTATCTTATGTTACCCAGGGTAGATACTGTGGTGTCTCAGGCAATGGGCAGGGTCATGGGACTCCCCAAAGTCCCTGCCCTTTGTGTTAGGATACTAGGGTAGATGGAGGTGCAAAGCCAGGTGGTGGTTGGATCAGTCAAGTCCCACACTCTGGCCTCCCACATGCCAGCATAAGCAGCAGCTCTAGTGGAGAGCAAAGGGCAGTTCTCTGGCCTCTGAGGGAACATTCCAGGGAGGAGCACAACTGCCTTTGTTGTGCAGAAGAATCCGTATGGTGAGCAGTGGATAGTCGATAGCAGTAAGCCTCGCCTGGCCCCTACGCACTTGTCAAGGCACATCTCACACCTGTAGTGTTTCACTTGCGGCAGCTAACTGAGTTCCAGATAGCCTGTGCTCAGCACTCAAAACTGCCCCAGGCCATAAGCCTTCCCTACCAAGACAGGAATGCTGGCTTTCAGACCACACCCCTCCCTGTCTGCCTGCAGAGCTGGAGTGCCCAGGTCATGCACCTGTGGCTTGTAGTACTTCCCACTTGTCTCAGTTCTCACCAAAGTTGTTTGTCCCTGTTCAAGATTATATTGTGAAACTCCACTGGGAGCTTCTTTCAACCGGTGACTGCTGCCTGAGTTAGCTGGCTTACTTCTGTGAGGTCCCCTGTGAGGTAGGATTTGGAATGGCTTTCCTCTGTCCCCACTGGAGTCTGGGAGTGCATGCAAAGCATGTCCTAATGCTGCTCCTTCTCATATACTCCTCACCACTCACTAAATCAGTTCCAGTGTTAGATAGGGTTAAGGCCTTCCTCCATGGCCTGGGACAGGTTCCCGAATGGGAGTATATATCATGGAGGCAGTCTCACCACTCACATTCTGGGGACTCTCAGTTTTCTGCCTGGCTTGTGGATTTACCATGGAGGCAATCTCTCCTCACTCACACTCTGGGGACTCAGTTTTCTGCCTGGCTTAGGGTGTAGGTTGCTGCCCACTGCTTCTTTCAAAGGGTCTATGTTTTTGTTTGCTTGTTTTTTGTTTTTTCAGTTTTTCTGTTAAATTCCTGTGTTGCTTCTTGGAGAAAAGTTCACAGCATGAATCTCTACACAGTATTTTGTCTTTCTCAGTGGGAGAGACATGCTAACAATGCCTCCAATCCACCATTCTGGAAAAACAGGAGGTTGTATTAAATTAAGATGTCATTCAAACGATAGGAGTTAGGCAACACAAACAACTAAGGATCAGGAAAAGATGCTTTCACAAACAACCTACCTCATGGGCCCTGGTAAGGATTAAATGGGGTAACAAATATAAAATGCCACAAATATAAAATTGTGGCTGTCTTTTAATATGAATTCTACTGCTTACCCACCCACATTGCATAACAGCCGTGCAATTTGGGATACTGACCACAGCTCAGCTCAATGGGGGATTCGATCATTTTGAGCCAATCATGTTAATTCAATCCCCTTCTAATTCAGTAATTAATTCAGGAACCTAGCCTTAAGCCAATCAATGTATAACATTCTCTAATGTCAGAAATTTGTTCAGAAATATCCATATGAATTAATTTTAATCAATTAGGCCTAGAGGATCTAGTGAAAACTTTTATTACTTTCTTCAGTGTCAGTAGATGAACATTAATTAATTTTAAGTTAGCCATAAGAGAATGTTAGAGTATACAGGCTTAATATCAAACATACTAGATACTTTCTCTCTTCCTCTTTACATAAAGAAGATATATGTGTTATATACATAGTTATATATGTTATATATAAATGGTATATATGTCTAGTAAGTGTATATGAACATGTTATGTAAAAATTTGTTACCCATTTATATTATTTAAA
>NW_016810151.1:127778-134029 GCF_001698545.2 Rhinopithecus bieti
TATAGTCATGTATTTGTAATAAATATTTATTTTTAAATGTAAATTAGTTTATATTTATATATTATTCATATATGTAAAGTATAGATTTATATATAAATTACATATATATTTTGTATATATACCTGAAGCCCAAAGCTGCCATAGATATCTCCTTCCCCAAACCAAGAAAATCTCAGAATCACAAATAAAAATTGCATTAAGACAGACCTTAAACAAACCTGTTTAAAATTATGTAACCTTACATATATTCCCATATGCTTTTTTTTTTCTTTCCAGTTTCAGTTTTACTTTCTGTTGCTTTCATCTAAATGCACCCAAGTATAAGCCCTTTGGAACACTGTGTGGTACAAATACTCAATGAAGATTGGCTATTGTCGTTATTAATATTACATAAGCCTCCAAAGTATACATCTTCCCATGTCTTCTCCCTATTCCACCACTGCCAAATGTAAAAGGGCAACCACTAACATCTTTTTGGGCTGTGGTGGAGAAAATGTTATCAAAGACACAGCTTGCTGCTGCAACATGTACTCTGGGTCCTGAGAGGTTTCTAAAAAATCTTGTCTAATGGAATATTAGGACTTGAAAACTTGAGTTGATTTCATTCTCTACATTGAATCTAATTTTTGTTGTTATTATTACACTTTTTTTTTTTTTTTTTTTTTTGAGACAGAGTCTCACTGTGTTGCCCAGGCTGGAGTGCAGTGGCGTGATCTCGGCTCATTGCAGCCTTTGTCTCCCCGGTTCAAGTGATTTTCCTGCCTCAGCCTCCCAAGTAGCTAGGATTACAGGTACCTGGCACCACACCTGGCTAATTTTTGTATTTTTAGTGGAGACAGGGTTTTACCATGTTGGCCAGGTTGGTCTGGAACTCCTGACCTCAAATATCCTCCTGCCTCGGCCTCTCAAAGTGATGGAATTACAGGCATGAGCCACCACATCCAGTTTGTTACTATTTTAAGATATGCAAGAAATTATAGGACACTATGCAACTGATGGACCAATGAAAACAAGTTATTCTGATGTTTTTACTCTGAACAATATTATATTCAATGACATGCACACTAATTACAGCTTTCTGCTTGATGAAATAATATTTATTTATATAAACAAATAGAATTGGACTCCACATCTTCAAACAAGGCAGTCATAGAGGGTTTTTTCCTCATCCAGAAATCTACTTTTTGGGAAATTTTTGGATGTGTTGGCAATCACTCTGAGGGTAAATATTATGGGTGGTGATTATACTGATACCAACTCCACTCCACTATCTCAGTCAAGTCAGGGATAAGGTTAGGTCTTTCTATGCTTTGGTAGCAACTATAAAGAGCAAGCTGGAGCAATTTTTTTATCGAGATTTCTAATAGAAACTTTGCAAACATATTTGCCATGTTTGTGGTATTGCAAACTATCTTTCTGGAAAAAAGCTTTCCATATTGCTGTAGTTTGAATGTCCTCTCCAAAACTCATGTGAAATTTAATTGCCAATATAATAGTATTGGAATGGAAGGCTGTTAACAGGTGATTAAGTCACGTGGGCTTTGTCCTCATATGATATTAAGTAAAGGGTTAGTTAGTTCAGGAGTAGATTTCAGATAAAAGTAAGTATAGATCAATTTCCTCTCTCTCTTGCCGTCTTTCACCATGTGTTGCCTTCTGCCATGTTTTGAAGCAGCAAGAAGGTCCTCACCTTGGACTCCCCAGCCTCCAGGACCATGAGCCAAATAAATATCCTTTCTTTCGAAATTACCAGTCTGTGGTATTCTGTTATAGCAGCAGAAAATGGACTGAGACATAGATCTTAGTGGTATTTACTTGTAAAATCATGATTTCTTCATTTCATTGATTTCCCTTACAAAAGGGGAAAATCACCAAATGAATTGTAATGGATAGAAGACTTTATGCATGTAAAATCTGGTGATTAGGTTTTCAGTCTTGCATCCTGTGATATTATAACTATTCCCTGATCAAACTATAAATGCCATACTAAATCTTTAAAAAAAATTAAATTTATATTTTAATGGGGAAAACACACTAGGTTTACCTTTCCTACCATTAGAGTTATTTTCAGTAGGCCGTAATAGACTGTAACTAGACAAAAAATTTTCTGGGTCCTGAGCATTCTACTTCATGTACAGCAGAAAGGGTTACAAGTGTATGCCTGAGATATCGATCTCCTTTACCTTTGGGGCATATGAATGAGGTCTGGGACGTGACTGTCATTACTGAGATGGAAAGAGATCCTATAATCCATCCTGTGGTCTTCTTTGGATATTCATTACCACCTGGACGTCTATACACCAGCTAGAATGGGCATACATTGCAATCCATCATAGACGAAGGGTCCATGAAGTTAGTGGAAGAATTTCAGATGTCCAAGAAAGACATAATAGAACCTAGTGAATTCAGAGGAAGGTAGTGGAAGAGGAATTTAAAGATAGAATTTCCTTGTGGGCACACATCTAAATGTTGTCCACAAATCTGTTTTCACAAATTTGAGATACATCTTTTTAGTTCCAGTGGGTGTGACTTTAAGTGGCCTTAAAGCCAGCAGCAGAAAGACCACTATAACAATGCATGTATATTCTACAAATTCGAGCTTCATCAACACTTTGAAATTTGTGATATGGAAAATGTCGTTTGAATTTAAAATGTATTTGCATCATCATAGTAATGTTTAACATTTTATTGCCTTTATAAGGATAGAAAAGAGCTTTTATTTAAATGTAATTTCATTTCTTATAAACCTTGAATGGCTTTATAGACATTCACAAAATAATTTTACCTTTTTTATCAACAACATTTCTCCATGAGAGTCAACGGAGATTCTCAAGAATATAAGGAGAACTTGTTTAAAAGTCTTGATCAGGAATTGTAACTGACCATTTCAAACATAAAAACCAATGTGAAAAAAATTGCATTCATGAAGCAAGCTTAATTTCTCTCTTAAAATATGAGAATTCTAGATGTTGGGAATTTTATATAAATTGTATATTTAATCACCTGTATTCATATTATCATACAAAGCAAGTGCAAAATAATTTTTGTCACCACATATGTATATGTGCCTCTTAAATGCTTTTTGGTTGACTGACTGTGCTTTGGTCTGAAAAGTTTGGGAATTACTGTTCTAATACAGGCATTCTAACACAATTAGCTAAGAAAAGGGGGCAAAAGAAAGGGCACTGTGATTCAAATTAACGTGTCCTAGATTTGTGTAAATAGGACTGGGAGAAAGTAAGTTAGCTAGTTAATCTCCATTTGTTTTCCCTCTTAGCTTCATCTGTTTCTTCTGTTTTCCCGCCTCTCTGTGCAGAGGAGTGAACTGAGCTTTACTGACTGTGTGAGGCCTTGTTCCCTTCTGCGCCGGCTTTTTTTTTAATTGACCGAAGGGAAGCATTAGCAAAAAATTAGTACTGGAGGAGAGAGACTAAGGGTTTTATTCCCTGGTCTCTGCTAAGGTTCCAGGATTCTGGTTCGTTCTTTCTTTCTTTCTATATATATATAAAATATTCAATGACATGCACACTAATTACAGCTCTCTGCTTGATTTTCTTATAATTAATAATATTTCTTTATATGAACAAATAGAATTGGACTCCACGTCTTCAAACAAAGCAGTCACAGAGGGTTTTCTTTATATATATATGTATTTATATTCTTTATATATATATAAAGTATATATATAAATACACTTTAAGTTCTAGGATACATGTGCACAATGTGCAGGTTTGTTACAAACATGTGCCATGTTGGTGTGCTGCACCCATTAACTCGTCATTTACATTAGGTACATCTCCTAATGCTATCCCTCCCCACTCCCCGCCCCCCACAACAGGCCCTTCTAGAAGTCCTGTAAGATGTCCCCCAGATTGAGGTAACACATATTATTCCTTGCAACTGTAGGGGCCTCCTGATGTTGCTAATTCCTAACTGCTCTAACATACCTTTTTGATTCCCTTAACCCTACCCATACTTCTGTAAATATTACTCTATTAAATGGTCTTAAAAATCCCTGCTGAATATGCTTTTGATTCCTGCCAGGAGCTTGACTGACGCAGTTGCCTGAACTATCAGCCATTCTTATAATTAATATAAGTTAGTGAGTCATAATATTATCCATCAGTGTGTTTCAGAAAATGATGAGAAGTCTAATACAGTGATTCCCAAATACCTGTCATTACCATGAAATGTTGCCAATCTATGACAAAGTCATCATTGTTACAATAATAAATGAAAAATATACGACAGAACAATATGAAGTGTTTTCATAAAAGTAATTAAATAAATTGAAGGGGAAAAGCATTTCTTATAGTGTGGGAAATGGTGGAAATATTTGAAGAAGGACTAAGATTGTGAAGACATTAGAATACCTTGCTAAGGAAGAGAGTCTGTGTTCAATTGACATTCCAATTTTATTGAGAATTTTGAAGCACAAGAATGATAAGAGTATATCTGTTATAAAACAATGTAGAGAGTTGATTACTGCTAGCTGGAACAACTGAATACAGATAGAGGGTCGCTGGAAAAATATTGCAGTAGTCCTCATGAGCAAAATGATGGCTCACTACAGCAGTGGCAGAGGAAATATTAGGAAGTCTTGATAGGATGGTGCTGAGATTTGAAAATTTTGATGAAGAATAAACAAATCTTAATGGAGAGAAGAATGAGAAAGATTATTCTGCATTTTCTCATTTACGTGATTGGGTGAAGCCTCTTTACCTCTGGAATTGAATTAGTGTTGATTTAGACTGATGCCAGTAATTAGGAAAAAGAAAACAAAATTCATAGCAGAACATTGATTCAGTGGAAATTCTTACAAACTTGTTTTTTAATCACAGACTACTGTCATTCCTCACACTCTTTAAGAGCCCCTGGATAAGAAAATTATAGAATATAATAGATAATTAGTGGATAATAAGGTATGCACAAAATGTCCAGAAGACATCTGGATTATTTTAAATCAGCAATCAATACCAGCTGAAAGCTTATTTTATTTTGTCAGTATCTTGTAATTATGTTAAAAATGACATCTGAGAATTTACACAGAATATAAAGAACAAGATAGTTCTATCCACTAAAAAAATGATTTTATGTTCTGGCTAAATTATCAATATGTTTTATAGGTATGCCATAATGTGGAACCTTATCTGTAAATTATTCTAGACCCATTGCCTGCTCTGTAGTTGGGTTCAAACTCAGGAAGGAAAAGTATGTTAAAACAGTGGCAAGACCAACATCTGTGTAGCATTTTGTTCTCTTACTCTTGAGTTTGAGAGACTTTCACGACTTCTTATTGCTCAGTGCGTAGAATCTAAAGTCCTATGTTTGTTTCTATTTTTATATTTTGGCTCCACTTTATCTCTTTGGTTTTGCTTTCTAACTTTTTTTTCCTAAATAACTTTATATAATAAAGTTCAAATAAATGAATAATGGGAAAAGTATAAAAAGCCTCCAGCTTTGGTTGGTTGGTTTTATTAATTCATGAGATTTAAAGGCAGATAGACTTGGTTCAAAGTCTACCAGACAACATCTTGAATTCATGAGAGATGAGTTATTAAAAACATGGATTAAAATATAAAAAAGGAAGAATTTAAACAAGAAAGTATCCCCTTCCATAAATAATCGTCAGTTCAATGCCCAGAATCTGAGCATTTAATTTGAAACCTCTTGCATTGCTAATATTCAGAAACTACTTAAATACTTGAGTTAGTCCCACTGGAAGGGGCTTCTATGACTTTACCATTTTTACATTTTTGCCACTGCTTGGACATCTGTTTTGAAAAAAAAAAAAAAAACTATATAGAAGGGACAACAATGGCAATCATATTAACAGAAATTATATTGAAACTTCCTATTAATATACAGATCACCCACATATCTTCTGTAGTATGTGTGTATTTGTGTAGTAATAAATGGGAAGAACTTATTAAGCAGATATTTGAACTAAATAAACTAAATTTATTTTTAAGACTTCGTTTTTCTTTTACAATTGATGATATTTTTCTAATGTTCAAACCACAAAGAAAAAGAAAATACAGACCAGGCTCTGTTTTTACTTTTGAATAAGAAGTTGCATTTCATATAGAAGAGCTCTATAATAATGTCTGGATGCCTTTATTTTTATCCAACAGTTATCAGTATATTGCTATATACCTGCCAGGAAGGACATTTTTTTTTCTGGTTCAATAACTGTTTAAGTGTCTGTTGTTCCCATTTTCAAATCTCCGAAACTTTTATGTGAATTCTTT
>NW_016810151.1:134218-140535 GCF_001698545.2 Rhinopithecus bieti
AGGCATTCTAACACAATTAGCTAAGAAAAGGGGGCAAAAGAAAGGGCACTGTGATTCAAATTAACGTGTCCTAGATTTGTGTAAATAGGACTGGGAGAAAGTAAGTTAGCTAGTTAATCTCCATTTGTTTTTCCCTCTTAGCTTCATCTGTTTCTTCTGTTTTTCCCGCCTCTCTGTGCAGAGGAGTGAACTGAGCTTTACTGACTGTGTGAGGCCTTGTTCCCTTCTGCGCCGGCTTTTTTTTTAATTGACCGAAGGGAAGCATTAGCAAAAAATTAGTACTGGAGGAGAGAGACTAAGGGTTTTTATTCCCTGGTCTCTGCTAAGGTTCCAGGATTCTGGTTCGTTCTTTCTTTCTTTCTATATATATATAAAATATTCAATGACATGCACACTAATTACAGCTCTCTGCTTGATTTTCTTATAATTAATAATATTTCTTTATATGAACAAATAGAATTGGACTCCACGTCTTCAAACAAAGCAGTCACAGAGGGTTTTCTTTATATATATATGTATTTATATTCTTTATATATATATAAAGTATATATATAAATACACTTTAAGTTCTAGGATACATGTGCACAATGTGCAGGTTTGTTACAAACATGTGCCATGTTGGTGTGCTGCACCCATTAACTCGTCATTTACATTAGGTACATCTCCTAATGCTATCCCTCCCCACTCCCCGCCCCCCACAACAGGCCCTTCTAGAAGTCCTGTAAGATGTCCCCAGATTGAGGTAACACATATTATTCCTTGCAACTGTAGGGGCCTCCTGATGTTGCTAATTCCTAACTGCTCTAACATACCTTTTGATTCCCTTAACCCTACCCATACTTCTGTAAATATTACTCTATTAAATGGTCTTAAAATCCCTGCTGAATATGCTTTTGATTCCTGCCAGGAGCTTGACTGACGCAGTTGCCTGAACTATCAGCCATTCTTATAATTAATATAAGTTAGTGAGTCATAATATTATCCATCAGTGTGTTTCAGAAAATGATGAGAAGTCTAATACAGTGATTCCCAAATACCTGTCATTACCATGAAATGTTGCCAATCTATGACAAAGTCATCATTGTTACAATAATAAATGAAAATATACGACAGAACAATATGAAGTGTTTTCATAAAAGTAATTAAATAAATTGAAGGGGAAAAGCATTTCTTATAGTGTGGGAAATGGTGGAAATATTTGAAGAAGGACTAAGATTGTGAAGACATTAGAATACCTTGCTAAGGAAGAGAGTCTGTGTTCAATTGACATTCCAATTTTATTGAGAATTTTGAAGCACAAGAATGATAAGAGTATATCTGTTATAAAACAATGTAGAGAGTTGATTACTGCTAGCTGGAACAACTGAATACAGATAGAGGGTCGCTGGAAAATATTGCAGTAGTCCTCATGAGCAAAATGATGGCTCACTACAGCAGTGGCAGAGGAAATATTAGGAAGTCTTGATAGGATGGTGCTGAGATTTGAAAATTTTGATGAAGAATAAACAAATCTTAATGGAGAGAAGAATGAGAAAGATTATTCTGCATTTTCTCATTTACGTGATTGGGTGAAGCCTCTTTACCTCTGGAATTGAATTAGTGTTGATTTAGACTGATGCCAGTAATTAGGAAAAGAAAACAAAATTCATAGCAGAACATTGATTCAGTGGAAATTCTTACAAACTTGTTTTTTAATCACAGACTACTGTCATTCCTCACACTCTTTAAGAGCCCCTGGATAAGAAAATTATAGAATATAATAGATAATTAGTGGATAATAAGGTATGCACAAAATGTCCAGAAGACATCTGGATTATTTTAAATCAGCAATCAATACCAGCTGAAAGCTTATTTTATTTTGTCAGTATCTTGTAATTATGTTAAAATGACATCTGAGAATTTACACAGAATATAAAGAACAAGATAGTTCTATCCACTAAAAAAATGATTTTATGTTCTGGCTAAATTATCAATATGTTTTATAGGTATGCCATAATGTGGAACCTTATCTGTAAATTATTCTAGACCCATTGCCTGCTCTGTAGTTGGGTTCAAACTCAGGAAGGAAAAGTATGTTAAAACAGTGGCAAGACCAACATCTGTGTAGCATTTTGTTCTCTTACTCTTGAGTTTGAGAGACTTTCACGACTTCTTATTGCTCAGTGCGTAGAATCTAAAGTCCTATGTTTGTTTCTATTTTATATTTTGGCTCCACTTTATCTCTTTGGTTTTGCTTTCTAACTTTTTTTTCCTAAATAACTTTATATAATAAAGTTCAAATAAATGAATAATGGGAAAAGTATAAAAGCCTCCAGCTTTGGTTGGTTGGTTTTATTAATTCATGAGATTTAAAGGCAGATAGACTTGGTTCAAAGTCTACCAGACAACATCTTGAATTCATGAGAGATGAGTTATTAAAACATGGATTAAAATATAAAAAAGGAAGAATTTAAACAAGAAAGTATCCCCTTCCATAAATAATCGTCAGTTCAATGCCCAGAATCTGAGCATTTAATTTGAAACCTCTTGCATTGCTAATATTCAGAAACTACTTAAATACTTGAGTTAGTCCCACTGGAAGGGGCTTCTATGACTTTACCATTTTACATTTTGCCACTGCTTGGACATCTGTTTTGAAAAAAAAAAAAAAAACTATATAGAAGGGACAACAATGGCAATCATATTAACAGAAATTATATTGAAACTTCCTATTAATATACAGATCACCCACATATCTTCTGTAGTATGTGTGTATTTGTGTAGTAATAAATGGGAAGAACTTATTAAGCAGATATTTGAACTAAATAAACTAAATTTATTTTAAGACTTCGTTTTCTTTTACAATTGATGATATTTTCTAATGTTCAAACCACAAAGAAAAGAAAATACAGACCAGGCTCTGTTTTACTTTTGAATAAGAAGTTGCATTTCATATAGAAGAGCTCTATAATAATGTCTGGATGCCTTTATTTTATCCAACAGTTATCAGTATATTGCTATATACCTGCCAGGAAGGACATTTTTTTTTCTGGTTCAATAACTGTTTAAGTGTCTGTTGTTCCCATTTTCAAATCTCCGAAACTTTTATGTGAATTCTTTCGGCACATTTTTTTCATTATTTCCCAACCTCCTTTTTTTCTGGATGGCTGAAATTTCCAGACGTATAACACAAAATGTCTTAAGAGAATTAATATAAAAAAGCTAAGAAAATGTAAAGCAAAGAAAATTTGCATGTACATTACCTGTATGTAGATATGTAAACTCATTTTAATTTCCTTTAAAAGATAATAGATGAATCTAATTTTCTTATTACTCTTTCACTAAGTAGCAATTATGATATAAAAGGTATCAGGAAATTTCTTTTTTAAAATTACTTCCAGACGTAATCTGAGTACTTAGATTGGGTTAGTCTGTTAATATCATTAATGTCAAGGAGCATTTTCCCCAGAGCTCCCTAGCATTTCAAAATAAACTGGCTGAAATAAGCCAAATAAGTGATTTTTTAAAAATTGCAATATCACAGAGGCATTTTGTTAGAATGTAAAATTTTTTCCAGTATTGTTTTATCAGTTAATTTCCAAATATAAAGGGAGGCTTTACAGAGAATATTCTATCAGATTTGAGAGCACCACTCTCAGGGAATAGAGAGGTATTTGAAGTCAAAACTACTATAGCTTACATTTCTGTTCCCTTTGTTCTTTTGAACAGATTAATAAATGCTATAATTTCTGAATTTGCATATATTATTTAAACAGATATGTTGAGTGAAAGCTCCTACTTGTTTTGTTTGTTTTCGTTTTGAGACAGAGTCTCCCTCTGTCACCCAGGCTGCACTGCAGTGGCGTGATCTCAGCTAACTGCAACCCTCCACCTCCTGGGTTCAAATGATTCTCATGCTTCATCCTCCCAAGTAGCTGGAACTATAGGCATGCACCACCACGCCTGGATAAATTTTTGTATTATTAGTAGAGATAGGGTTTCGCCACATTGGCCAGGCTACTCTCGAACCCCTGGGCTCGAAGTGATCTGCCTGCCTAAGCCTCCCAAAGTGCTGGGATTACAGGCGTGAACCACCACTACCGCTGCCTAGTTCTTGTTATCTTAGAATAAAATGTGACTTCACCTTCTCTCTTGTTGATATAACTAGAATTTTCTGTCTTATTGATGCTGTACATAGAGGAGGAGAAGTACACAATGGAGCAATATCACTGTTACCAGGATGATGGTTGTACCTGGATCCGTTCAAAGATGTTTTGTATTCCATAGCCAATTCTGCATATCATAAAATGCCAAGAGTTTAGAACAAGTCTACATTACAGAGAGAATTGTAGGGTAGAAGGAGGAAAGCAGTGATAATAATAAAGGCGAGATTAAAAGTATGTATATATGGCCAGGTGCAGTGGCTCACGCCTGTAATCCCAGCACTTTGGGAGGCCAAGATGGGTGAATCACGAGGTCAGGAGCTTAAGAACATCCTGGCCAACATGGTGAAACCCCGTCGCTACTAAAAATACAAAAATTAGCCAGGCATGGTAGTTTGTGCCTGTAGTCCCAGCTACTCAGGAGGCTGAGGCACTAGAATCACCTGAACCTGGGAGGCAGAAGCTGCAGTGAAGCGAAATCATGCCACTGCACTCCAGCCTGAGTGACAGAGTGAAACTGTCTAAAATATACACATACACAGATATATATACACATATATACACATATATAAATACATATATACATTTATACATATATACACATTTATGCATATATATATACATAGACATATATAATATATACACATATATAGATATAAATACACATATATACATATAAAATTTTTCAGGCTAAATTTGTTTATTTAGTGGGAAATATTGAGAAAATTTTCAGAGAGATGTTGTTCTAAATAATATTCTTATTAAAATATTACAAAGTTAGGGATCACAGTCAATGATATAATTCCAAACAAAGAATGTCAAATTTTATAGTGAAAATTTTGTTAGTAAAATTGTAAATTTTGAATTGTGACATTATAATTTTCTAGTTCAGATAAAGTTTTCTGTCTTCGTGTTCTTAGTTGCAAAAAAGTGGTATTTGTTTTATTTGCTTTTTCTTTTCTTTTCTTTTTTCTTTTTTTTGAGATGGAGTTTCACTCTTGTTGCCCAGGATGGAGTGCAATGGCATGATCTCGGCTCACCGCAACCTCCGCCTCCCAGGTAAAAGCCATTCTCCTGCCTCAGCCTCCTGAGTAGCTGGGACTACAGGCATGCTCCACCACACCCGACTAATTTTATATTTTTAGTAGAGACGGGGTTTCTCCATGTTGGTCAAGCTGGTCTCGAACTCCTGACCTCAGGTGATCCAGCCGCCTCCGCCTCCCAAAGTGCTGGGATTACAGGCATCTTTGTTTACTGAGAAAAAAACAATTTGGTTTTCTGTCTTCTGCTCAACCAGGAGAATATCATGTAATATCTGTAATTCTGTATAATGAGAACTTATTAAGGGAAATGCTAAATTCTTTTCTAGCTCTCTGATGTGATAATTTCAATTAGTTTGTTTACAGATTATACTTAAAAAAAAACAGCTTAATTTAATTTTAGCAGAATGACTTAATGTCTTTACAGTGTGCTTTAGGATCAGTTTACCTTTTATTGCCTGAGCTGGCTGCCAAATTGTCCCTTTTTATGCTTTACAATTTAGAGTTTAGCATACACCAAATCTAGCACTTGAGTTCTAGCATTCCAAATATTTTCAACTTCCAATCGATCTATGTGTTTTTGAATTTTGTAATCTCATTTGGTATATAATCAAGGAACATAAACTATGATACCCAGATGACAGGGAGTTGTAAGGACTTCTGACAGCATTAAAGGAAATATGCAACAGAAACTTTTAAAACAAAAATCTACTTTGAGAAAGGCACGGTATTTTAGAAACAGAGAGCCATGACATTTGCCTCTGTTAAATTGTATTTTTATGGCATTTCTTTTAGAACTTAATCCAGAAAGCAAAAACCTACTTCATACACCATCCACGGTAAATGGCTTACTTAAGTGGTATTGACACACAGCTTGCTTTGTCATTCTTATAAACTTCTCTCCCTCCCTCCCTCCATCTTCCTTCCTTTCTTTTCTTCTCAATTGTGTGCTTGCTTGCTTGCTTGCTTGCTTTCTTTCTTTCTTTCTTTCTTTCTTTCTTTCTTTCTTTCTTTCTTTCTTTCTTTCTTTCTTTCTCTTTCTTTCTTTTCTTTCTTTTTTCTCTCTTTCTTTCTCTTGCTTTCTTTCCTGCTTTCTTTCTCTCTTTCTTTCCCCTCCCTCCCTCCCTCTCTCTCT
>NW_016810151.1:141531-166389 GCF_001698545.2 Rhinopithecus bieti
TTCCTTCCTTCCTTCCTTCCTTCCTTCCTTCCTTCCTTCCTTCCTTTCTTCCTTCCTTCCTTCCTTCCTTCCTCACCTCCCTCCTTCCCTCCCTACCTCCCTCCCTCTCTTCCTTCTTTCTTTCTTTTTTCTTTTCCTTTTGTCTTTCTCCATCACCTAGACTGGACTGCAGTGGTGCAATCATGGCTCACTGCAGCCTCAAGCTCCTTGGCTCAAGCAATCCTCCCACCTCAGACTCCTGAGTGGTTGAGACTACAGGCATGTGCAACAATGCCTGGCTAACTTTGTAAAGTTTTATAGACACAGGGTCTTGCTGTTTTGCCCAGGCTGATCTTGAACTCCCAGGCTAAAATAATCCTCCCATTTTGGCCTCCCAAAGTGATGGAATTACAGATGCAAGCCATCACGCTTGGACTGTTTTAAGTAAGAATGAAATGACATGCAAGAACTCATGGGTCCAAATGACAATCACTTATTATTTATCTGATAAAGAATATATTCCTTCCCCAGGTAGTATCTCCCTGAAATTTTATTATAAAACTAAAAGAGCATAAAGAGTTACGGTTAACTTGTAGCTACATACTAGTGTTCATGATTAGAAAATGAACATTTTCATCAAAGAAAGAAATACGTAGTGTGTGATGCTTAAAACTGAATTAATAACCAAATCTGTCAGAAAATTGAACGGAAACCTTAGTGTCACTATTAAGAGTCCAAACGTCTTAAAATGGTGCTCAAAACCACCTTAAACCTGATCAGAGCCTCCTCTCTCCCTCCCTACTGCCCTTCATCTTCTGAACTCCTAAGTTCTTCAGACTGTCTGTCCTTTTCTGAAGACTACATTTTCAGACCTCTGGGCCAGGGCTCAATCACTTACCTTATCCTGACAGGGCCACTGAACCTTGCCACCTACCCTGATTCCCAGAGGCATACTTATCTTGCCTGTCTTTGCTCTCCCATGGAACGTCGTCTCTATTTATATGTAGCAATTATTTGATTCTACATTAGGTTATGTTTCCTTCACCAATGGAAAATTCTTCAAGGACAATATTATGTCTAATTCATCTTGTATTCCCACAATGCCCATTTTAGGTACTCAATAAAGAGTTCATAAATGTTTAAAAACAATATGAAAAAAAGGAAGCATTCAAAAAACATTAGCAGAATCTCCATCTACTCTTCACTGATTCAAAATTTGATCCAAGTATTTGAAAACAAGAACAAAACAAAATCACTGCACTTCGTTGAAGTCATAAACTTCATATTGTGGAAATTGCCAGTTTTCTTCGGAAAAAATTAGTGTCTCTATTCATGAAGACATCTGTATCGTTCCTACACATAATTTGGTTCCACTTATAAAATCTGCCTCAATGAAAAAAATTAATGTATGATTTGGCAGGGCTCACAAATGTCTTGTTTGCTCATTCAGCAAATAAATTAAACCAAACCGTAAGATGTAAATCATATTCTTCCTTCATACAGAGCCTACCTTTATTTCTTTACTTTCTATGTGTCTAGACTGAAAATTAACACAATCTTTAAGGATTAGTGTATGCAATTTTATCAATCATTAAATAGTTCTGAGGAAGAATAGTAAGCAAACATTTTGTCTATAGTATGTTTTTATACTTCCTGTTCCTAGTGGGTCATATATTCTTCTACTGTTTCATAGAAATATTCTCATTCACTAAAAATTAAAAATATCTTTATGGGTGGTGTCATGTTGTCTGAGTAAAACTGTGGACCAAATTTATTAATGAACAAGGGACTAAAATGTTTTAAAACAAATTGGATTTTTCAGTTTCAGTCATACCTATAATTTCTACAAATCTTAAAACCACAGCATATACTAGTTGCTGATGTCTCTTTTAATTCTTGACTTATATTTTGGGGGTTTAAACTTGGCTATGTTTTTTGAAACCTGAAACTTTTCATCATCTCCTTCTGAGTTGCAGCAACATATGTCATTAATGAAGGGAGTTGGGTAACTTCCCTTGCTGTTGTTCTTAAATCAACACATGACAGACACCAACACCAATTAGAGAGATCTGCCTAAGGCACAGAATGTTGAAAAAGATATCTGTTGAATGAAAGAGGGTTGATATAAGAAAAGAAAAAATACTACAAAATTGTGTGAAGGATAAATTGAATAACTATAAAAAGAATATTCATATATTGAGGAAAACAAAGTACAATGCCTAATCCAAGTAAACTATAAAGAATTACTGGAGCTTAAGAAAAACTTAAAAGCATCTAGAAGTAAACCGTTTGCTTTCATGAGTCCACAATCAAAAGGTAAAGCAGCATTAACACGTAAAAATCATCCCCAAACTTATATTAATAAACTATAAGATGTATGAGCTGGAGAAGATTGCTAATGGTGGAAATAGTCAAAGGCAGGTCATATTACAGTGTACACGACACAGAGATATTGCTTATTACTTTCTCAGTGATAGTGTTTGTCATGACGTGTGTGTGTGTGTGTGTGTGTGTGTGTGTGTGTGTGTGTGTGTTAAGGAGGCGTACTTATAGCACTTACGTGCTTTCATGCTGTATGCTGAATATTTTCATTTTTACTCTATTAAACTTCATGTATTTTATACATGTCATTTCTTTAGCTTTAACTTTTATGATGTGTTTTGAGATAACATACAGAAATTTCTGATCCCACTAAGTATGATCACTATATTTCCACAGAGAGAAGACAGTGGGAGTGAAAGAACTTCGTAAAAAGAGGAAGGCAGTGAAGTAGAAAGAATCTAGCAATCAAATAAGAGGAGGAATTCTGGAACTGTGAATAAGATGAAGAAAGCTAAGTGGTCAGTCTAAAAACAGACTTCTTTGTCCCTTACTGATTTGTAAAACTTAAAGATTCTGTTGATGGTGGGATACAACACATTGACACCTGACAGATGAAAGGTAGGACTCTTTGTTACCTCTCCAAATGAGAAGGCTGTCAGAACCACACAGGGGTTGGACCCTGGGACAGGGTAACAGCAAGCTGCAGCTGTAGAGAGCAGCTATGTATGGCAAACAAGGTGGAGTTAGCTGGTTTTCCCCTCCCTGTGGATTTGCTAATGTGAATAATTCTGAAGACTCTAGAGCAGAGAGTCTCCCCCAAGTTGTCTGATATTTGGTCCCAGGGGAGATTAAGGTGAGTGTGTAGTGGCTCAGAGGATGAGAACTCACTAAGGGAAGTGGTTGGAGTGTGGGCTGCATTGGCTGTTCCTGCGTGTGTGTGTGTGTGTGTGTGTGTGTGCCCCCCGCCCCACACACACACGCACACACACATACACGAAGTAAAAAAGAGCTGAATAAACTCTAAATACAAACAAGGCAAAGAAAACAGAGAAAGTAATAGGGAAGAAAAAAATATATGTTTGCTCCTGAACAGAAGATTCTTTACAAGGTTATTTTCTTCTTTTAACCTGCAGGGTCATGACTACCTACTTCCTCACACTCCTCTCCAGGTCTTTTGTTGTCAAACGGGGCAGCTCACTTATATGAGCATCAAATCTTGACCCACAATCATGTATTAGTTTTAATGTGTTTTATTAGAATTTAAATTTACTTCACAATTTAGTAATGAACTGAGTCTCCCACACAGTTGTGTGACAACTGGTAAACAATTAGAACTATTTATAATTTCTACTTTTATTTAGGAATATATTCGCCACTATTTGGTGTTAGAAATTTAAAACAATCCAGACGTATCTGTAAGAAGTGGTGGAATGTAGGCAACTGAACACAGTTTGCATTTTTTCTTTCTTTCTTTTTTTTTTTCCTTTTTTGAGATGGAGTCTCACTCTATCACCTAGCCTGGAGTGCAGTGGCACAATCTCAGCTCACTGCAACCTCCACTTCCTGGGTTCAAGTGATTCTCCTGCCTCAGCCTCTCAAGTAGCTGGGATTACAGGTGCCCGCCACCATGCTCAGCTAACTTTTAAAATATTTTTAGTAGAGGCGGTGTTTCATCACATTGGCCAGGCTGGTCTCGAATTTTTGGCTTCAGATGATCTGCCCGCCTTGGCCTCCCAAAGTGTTGGAATTACAGGCGTGAGCCACTGTGCCTGGCCTTTGCTTCTAAAAGACTCAATTAACTTTGATTTACCCTCTTCCTGTGCCCACTGACCACACGATAGATCCCTCTAGTTATCAGATAGGCATCTCAAAATTAAATTGTCTAGAACTAAAACCTTGATTTTCATTCCACTGAACATGAGACAAGACAAAACAAAGCAAAACAACTTCTTCCCATCTTTCCCATTTCATTAAATGGCAGCATAATTTTTGTAACCTCTTATCCAAAAAAAAAAAAAAAATCTAGGAGTTTTCCTTGTCTGTTTCTCACACCACATATCCATCTATCAGAAAATCATAATAAAATCTAAATCGTAATTTAAAATAATGAATTATATCATGGATGATGTATGTTTGTAGAGTAGGATTGAATGCTCACATAATTCACCTGGTTTTTTAGAAGATGAGCATACTGAGAAGAAAGAATAAAAGAGAAGAGAATAACCACTCAAAAGATCTCCCTGACTTTTATCTCCTCTCCCCTCATTTATTGATTCTGCCATAGGAGTTTGGATCATACTCCTTAAAGATGCAATTCTAAATGCTGTAAGTCTGAATGTTGAAATTACGAAAGCCGACTTGTGGGGATGAGATTAGTGTGGTTTTGGTTGTATGCAGCATAGTTGCATCATGTTAGTAGCATCATGTTAGATATAACTATGATTTTGTTATTGCCTCTTTTTGGAAATTAAGTATAGTTTAAGGAGATGCATATGGTTGCTAAATTGACAAGGAGTAGATGTGTGAACTTAATTTTAGGTGTGTCAGTGTGTCAGTATAAGGAATACCTAGAAACCTGTTGAAGTTTTGTTTTGGGTATGTCCATGATGGTGTTTCCAGAGGCGATTAATGTGTGAGACTAGATGGTTTAGGTAGGGAAGATCTTTTACTGTTAGCTCTGATAATCTAATCCAACTCCGGATCTTGATTGGTATGTTCTTATTCTGCATCTTATTTTGAAGTCAAGTTTGTTTGACTCAGTTCCTAGTCAGCTTATTATTAAAAATAGAAATGCAATCCCTCCGCTTTAAGAGGCACTTTGAGTCTCCTGGCTATTCAGCCTGCTTAGGCTTGGGAGCTAGTTAAGAAGACATCTTCCCTGACCCCCATCTATCCTCAACTGATACCAAATCCAAAAGAAAAGAGATTATTTCTGTGTAGGATTTGAAACCTTCTCGTGACTTTTCCTGGTTAAAAGTTTTTCCTCAAAAGCCTTCTTCGGTATTCTTTTCATGAGTTCCTTCTCATACTTCTATGAGGCATCTGACTTCATTCTCTGTGATGCAGAAACTTCAGTATAGGGGGCAGCTCATCTGGCTTGGAGTTAGGATACCTGACAGAAACACACTTCTTTTCAAAAATGATTTTTTTCTCAAATAATTTTATTATCACATTTTAACTTTTAAATATAAAATCCTTCTTGTTTTTATCTAAGAAATTTTTTAAAATGATATATAGACTCCCCACACCTCCTCATACAGAAACAAAAAGAAAGGATAGAAGGAAGAAAGGAAGGAAAAGAGAGAAGAAGAGAGAAAGGAAAAAATGGAGGAAAGAAGGAAGGAAGGAAGGAAGGAAGGAAGGAAGGAAGGAAGGAAGGAGAAAGGAAGGAAGGAGGGAAGGAAGGAAGGAAGGAAGGAAGGAAGGAAGGAAGGAAGGAAGGAAGGAAGGAAGGAAGGAAGGAAGGAAGGAAGGAAGGAAGGAAGGAAGGAAGGAAGGAGAAAGGAAGGAAGGAGGGAAGGAAGGAAGGAAGGAAGGAAGGAAGGAAGGAAGGAAGGAAGGAGAAAGGAAGGAAGGAGGGAAGGAAGGAAGGAAGGAAGGAAAGAAGGAAGGAAGGGAGGGAGGGAAGAAGGGAGGGAAGGAAAGGAAAGCTCTGTTGCTTCAAGTAAGTTGCTTGAAGTTGCTTCCCATTTGTGTTGGGAAATGAGCATATTTTCAAATCAGTCAGACTCAGGCATGAGTTGAAATCTTACCTTTGCTGCTTAATAGATATGTGTCATTAGGTAAGCTTTTTAAAACCATTTTTTTGTTATTAGAATGAGCTCCTGGAATGCAGGGAATGTGGCTTCATTTTTATACAAGTGCCTAACACAGAGGAGGTCGGAGAATAAATGAATGAGTGAACCAACAAACCATGAAGCCACTGGATGTCTAGAGAGTAAAATGGAATGGTAGGAAGCAAGGAGGGGAAGACTCAGAGAAAGGATGTATAAGATTCTCTAAACGTTTGTATTTTTAATGCTGCTAATATCTTTATCTTAGGGAATTGTTTAATGAGTCAATTAGAATATTTGGGTGCTCACTTAACAATAACATACCTAACATTCATTTAAAACTTGCTATATATCAAACAGTAAACTATTTTACATGTATTAACTTGTATAACTCTCAAGACACGCCTATGAGAGAGTGGTATTTGTTAATCTCACTTTACAGATGTGGAAACTGATACTGAAAAGGTAAAATAATTTGCTTATAACTTTTAGCAAACAGGCGAAGAAGCTAGAAGTGGACCCTGCCTGATTTCATCCATGACCCAATCTGGACTCCAGATTACTCTGCTAACTGTAGTGACTACTATATTACAATTTACTATGCCTATTCCTTGAGAACTTCTGTGGGGATGATGGCTGGTGAAACTTCTTTGCAAATGACTGTAGAGACTAAGTGACTACTGTGATCATAGCAGAATGGCAATATTCCTTTATGCTAGGAAAAGCCCCACTGACACTGACCCCATCCTCGGACAGTTCTCTCTTTGGGCTTGGAGTACTGCCCTTTTATAGGATGCTTCCTGATCCATTATTTGGAGCTACAAAAATGCTTTAATGAGATCACTTTAAGTGTCATATCTCTAAATGCTTTGTATAAATCAACAGTTGGAAAATATTCCGTATTTGTGACCTATGTTATAGTTACAATAATGGAAGTTTCAGCAAACTTCTCATTCTTCAACAAAATAATCCTAAATTTGAAATTATCAGTGTACTTAAAAATCAATTAATAACTGGAACAATATCTAACTGCAAGAGAATCCCAAGAAATGTGATACTAAAATCTCACTTGTAAGTAAATTGTGCTAGGAAAAAAGATGCAAAATTAATAACTGGTATTGTCTTTACAGAGGGATCTCCATTTAATTTTCCTTTGATGAGCACAGTTCTTGCTGTATCCCTTCTATCACCCAATGGCCCCCACTTTTTCCTCCCTTGGATATGCAGTGGTTTTGTGATTTATTTATTTACTTATTTATTTATTTACTCAATTATTTGGCAACCTTAGGCTTGGTATTGTGATAAAGACTTGAAATATAAGGATGAATAGCCTAGTCCTTACTCTCTAGGACTCACAGTTTGGTAAGTGAGATAGACGCATAAGCAAATAACTGTGATACTGCATTATAAGTGAGAAACAAAAGAAATAGCAAAGTGCTCAGAGCACTGAACATAGAATCACACGAAAAAATATCTCCACCAGAGAGATCAAGAGAACCACAAAGAAGGTGACAATTAAGCTTCTCCTAGAAGAGTGAATCAGATTTCTTCAGAGGGAGACAGTGAAGGTGAAAGATCATTTTGGTTAGCATGAGCAAAGGCTTGGAGGTGTGAGGGTCTAAGATGTTTGCGATGTTGTGACATTACATCGCATCAAGTCTACCAATGACAATATATAAACATATCTGTTTCATACTTTATAATGAAACCATCCGTTAATTGAGACCCTACCTCACTTTTTATTGATTTTCCCCTTAGTTTAGTTTTCTTACAGTCAGATTTTTTAAAAAACTGTAGGTCATAAAACAAATTTAGTAGTTCTCTAATAGCATTTCTTTTAAATTGAATAGCATAGAAGAGACTATAATAATGTCAAGTAGAAAAATATCAGAGTGCAATATAATAGGAAAGTATGTAATGTCTTGTGAAACATGTTTAGTTTATTTGTGTCTAAGTGTGTTTCTATGCGTCTGTTCCATAATGTATTTCATATTGTGGGTCACAATAAAAAAAATTTGAAAGCCACTGCAGTAGTAATATTTTCTATTACTTTTCATTGCACTCTTGTTATATTGGTTATGATTAAACCTTGAGTCCAAATGAACCTTGGTTTTTAATGAAGTGACAAGTGACATAGACTGACCTCATTTATAAGCCTGGCACACAGGCAAGCATCTGTTTTGGTGAACTCTAGTTACATTTTACCAGATGAAATGCTGCTAGCTTGGGAGTGAAACTATCGTTTGTAATGTTATTTTAACATTACTTTTCTATTCTGAGTTCTAAACTGTTAAATTAGAGACAATATGTAAAGATATAACCAATTAGTTGTATATTTTCTGAGACACCAGCTTCTTCTAAAATAATCATTCGTTTCTTTCAACAATTATTGAGTGTCTACTATATGTCTAATGATATTCTACATGCTAGAGATATAGTGGTGGAAAAGACAAGAAAGGTTGTTGAAATAAACATATTTTACATTAAACATTTATATTATACTTGAGGTACTTGTGATTAAAGTGGCATGACATAGACTTTTTTAAGATTTAGAAGCAAACTACAAGACATACAAATAAAGAAAACGTAAAAAAAAACCTTCAACTAAGACAACAGACGTCACACCACAGAATGTACTGCATAGGATATTTAAAACTAGATGAGGCAGGGTGTGGTGGTCCATGCCTGTAATCCCAGAAACTTTGGAGGGTTGAGGTAGGAGCATCATATGAGGCCAGGAGTTTGAGACTACCCTGGGCAACATAATGGGACCCTGTCTCTGGAAAAAAAAAAAAAATGATAAAAAATTAGCCAGAGTTGGTGGCTGTATTAGTCTGTTTTCACTCAGCTGTAAAGAACTACCTGAGACTGGGTCATTTATAAAGAAAAGAGGTTTAATTGACTCACAGTTCTGCGTGGCTGGGGAGGCCTCAGGAAACTTACAATCGTGGGAAGGCAAAGGGGCAGCATGGCATGTCTTACATGGCGGCAGGAGAGAGAGAAAGAGGGGAAGTGCCACCCTTTTAAAGCCATCAGGTCTGTGAGAACTCCCTCACTATCATGAGAACAGCATGGGGGAAACTGACCCCATGATCCAGTCACCTCCCACCAGGTCCGTTTCTCAACATTTGGGGATTACAATTCTAGATGAAATTTGAATGGGGACATAGAGCCAGACCATATCAGTGGTGCTCACTTGTGGTCCCAGCTACCCTGACACTGAGATGGGACGATAGCTAGAGCCTGAAAGGTCAAGGCTACAGTGAGCCATGGTCACGTCCCTGCACTCCAGCCTGGGTGAGAGTGAGATACCGTCTCAAAAAAAAAAATTAAAAAACAAAATTAAAATAAATAAAACTAGATAAGACAAATGGCATATTTCATGAAACGATTTTAATCTATTTCTTATGTAAAATTAGAAAACATATGCTTATACGTAACATGATTTGCCAAAAAAATGAGTCTTGCACAGGAGGGAATTAATATTTTGCTACTGTTGTGTTACACTTAAAAGTTTAAAGTTCTCCACTGAGAGTAAAGTAATAGATTTTAAAATTGCGTATTAGATGGAGAGTAAACCTTGAACTTTACATACGAAATTTCTTTGATTTATCCTTTGTAATTTTACATATGAATGGTGGTGGAAAGTAATAGCATTTATCATTTAAAATTTCAGAAACAGTCTGTTTTTATTCCTAACAGTATTTGTAATTACCATGCTAGGATTTATAAAATTTATTCTCTTTGCCTTATGACATTAAAAAACTATATTTCAAAATATGTCAATTGAAGGCCTTGTATTATAGAGTAAGATGCTAGGTTGGGAAAAATAAACATATTTGACCTCACTGAGGAAGTGTTTTAACAAAATGTAAATAAATGTTTTAAGTTATTATTAAATATATTTCTTCATGTATTTTTTAATACCATTGTATGTCTTCATACTGCTTTCTGTATCATTATTCTCACTTGCTTCTCAGGCTGTTTTTTGTCATTTTTTACTGCTCCTTTGAAGCTGTTTAGGAATATAAGTCTTTCTTGGTCACTTCTGGAAATTTATTTTAGCAAATTTAACCCAGTGTCTATTTCCGTGTTTTTAAATTTTTTCTCAAAGTGTCCTCTAACCTCAATTATTTATTGAAGGTTTGCTACACTTTTAAGAGTGAGTACTACATATATTATTTTCATTTGGGAGAAGGACTAAGAGAGAAAAGGAGAGTTATCTACACAGGAGGAAAAAAATAACGTCTTTACTGATCATTTTTAAACTCAAAATTTAAGTATTTCTTAGAGAAATGAGAAAATTCATGTTTGAGACAATGTTGAAAGTTTAGAATGTGGGACACACATAGTAACCCAGAAACTTCCTGTGTTAAAGTCTTCTAACTGTGATCACTTGACAATAAAAGCTAAACTGTTTAAATCTGACTTGACTTTTCTTTTTAACGGTGTTAAGTTTCAAAGATGTATTTAAATATTTTTTCATCTTATTAAGTGAAGTATTTGCTTCCTTTACCTTCACATGAGATGAGCTATAGTTACTTCAGCTGGGCTACATTTTTCTAAGGTGAACAGTTTGGGTTGAGTCCACGCTAAGCTAATAAAATACTTAGACAAAAGATAATCTTTGATAAATGTATCAGTGAGTGATCAGAATATATAAATAGAAATATCGATTTTGAAAACACAAGATAAAATCAAATGGGAATTTTACATATGCTAAAAAAATTAAAACACTATATTCGTGTCTCTTCAGAAATCTTTTGTGTTCTCTTTCATCACAAAAAATAAAATTATTCAGCGCAACTCTTAGCTGTTAATGAAAGAAGAAACACATTCTTTATTTCTCCTGGTATTTTCTTTTGGCTCTTTCTGAGAGACAGAGAATCTGCCATAATGCAAAATTTAAGACAAAAAAAAAAAAATGCCTGGAAGAAATGACATGAAGATGTAAGCCTCCTTTTCTTTCCCCCCAAACTGTATTTAGCATTGTTCCTGAATCAACAAAATATTGCCTTACCCTTTGCTTTTATAACACCAATAATGAACAATGTGACAAGAATATTCATATCTGGGGAGAAATAGGATGCAAGAGTTTGAAAGTTCAAGGTGCTAAATTTTTTGAACTCATTACATATATGGATAATTCTTAAATTAACATTTATTGGTTGATGTTTTGATCAGGAAAGATTATCAAGAAGATTTGATTTTTTACTAAATTGTATGTGTTCAGACACTCAAAATTCTTTGTTGGGGCTCTAGGAATACTCAGATCTGATCAAATTTTAGGAAATTTTATCATTCAGATTCGTTCACTAAAACTCATCAGTAACGAGCTCTGTATGTTGTTTTTTATGTTTATCCAGGCTGTTATGTAGAGCTCTTAAAAATGCTGTTTCTCCTTAAAATTAAGAATGACTATTTCTTCCTTCTTTTAGAAAGCTAAGGAGGAAATGTGGAGCTGATAGCTGCAAAACCAAATTAAACTAAAATAAAAAGTCTGGAGTTCGATGACTCCAAACTTTTCGGTCTGTTTTCTCTTTATTACATGTATTGCCACTAGAAGCAAATAACTGATGCAGTTTCTGCCAGATAATAGCAATAATAAATGTGAAATGTGAATAATTTTTTAAATTATATCTAAAATCATCTACATCATTTAGCTATTGTGGATGTACAGGTAGTTTCTATTTGGGAGTGGGGCTAGGTAACTCATCATTATAAAAATTGTATCCAAGCAAGGATCAGAACACCTGTGCCACTGCCATTGTAAACATTGGATGGCAATATACATGAAACTGATGAACATGAGAACAAAACAAAATAAAAAGTGTAATACGTTTTATCTATGTCCTTGGGAAGTGGTAACCTGTGGCAATCAGTACACTCAACAAGCAGTCCCCGCGCATTAGAGGTGAATCAGACACTTGAACATCTGTCCACTTCATGGAAGACGTTTCATCTCAGAATACACGTACTAATAAACAACAGTTGGAGACAATTGTCTCTGACATTCAACATAATTCTGAGCTGAGGCTGAGAGAAGGAAGGGTGGAATTGTATTTCCTTTGGTAAAGCAAAAACAGCCGTGAGTGCAGCCTCTTCTAAAAATCTGATACTTAAAGAGAATTGTAAGACATCAAAATGTTCAATTTGGAATGAAGAGTGGCCGAAGTTACTGGAAAGCTCGTGCCTCCGTCTGCAAAATCACTGGCCAGGAAAGCAAAAACTTTTCCAACACCCAATTTTAATATTGTGCTAAAGCTATTGACTCTGTTAAACCTCTAGAGTTAAATATGATCCCCTCTCCACCCCCCACCTTTTCTCTTAGGTTAGTGTTTGGGGGACAAGGAGGGGGCTGGAGCTTGGCCCCAACCTCGGAATTGCTGCCAAGGGCTTGTAATACAATCTCTCCCCGTTTGAAGGGTAAATCTGTGTCAATTGCATTTGCTGTCCACCAGAAAAAGTAAGCATTTTACTTCCGCTCGGTCTATGAGGACTGATGAAATGTAGGAAATCTGTTTCTGGCAGGGAGAAAAAATCGTTTTCCCAAACAGCACTAAAAGGAGCCATCAGAGAAGTATGAAGAAGGGTAGTGCGGCTGTAGCTGCTGCCGCTGCCTCCAAGCTGGTGGGGTGCGGGGATCGGCTGCTGCAGGACCTGCGCCTGGAGGGGGCCGGCCCCGAGAAGCTGCACGAGCCCAGCCCGGAGCCCAAGAGCCTCTGAGAGCCGCCAGCAGCCCAGCTCGGGACGCGGGGGTGAGCATGACTGGCTGGCCCAGTTCTGCGCCAATGCCACCGCAGCGTGCGCGCTCTGCAGCCGGGGCTCACGGGAGCCCCTGCCTGTCTACTGCACCCGGGGCGGCGGGGGAGGGGAGCGGTCATTAAAAAATAACCTCAGTAACGAGGCGGGGAAGAGTGAAGAGCGGCAGACAGTTGTACAGGCTTTTTCTCTAAGAGTGGGTATTCGCTGCAGGGGGTGACTTTCTGATTCCCTGGAAACAACCATGTGTTCCTTATCCCTATTGTGGAACACCCCAGATGACCGCAGCACGTAAGCCCGCTGGGGTGGCTCTGCAAACCAGGAACAGAGTGAGGATTTTTAATGAACACATCGATTATAAATGTACACATATGCATTCGTGCACAAGAATATCTGTAATGCATGCTCAGCATTGCCTGTTATGGGGGCGGGGGGCGGTGGGTGGGATGGAGCCAGAATGGTCTTAAAGGGCTGACCCTGAATGTTTTACTTCGGTCGTTGAGGCCAGGGTAGGAGGAAAGAGCGCCACATGTGGGATCTGGGGTGATACTCACTGTTTGTCTCTGATAAGTTTGATGAAGTTAAGGTTTTATGTGAATAAACAAACGCTAGCCCATCTATATCAACACACGTTGGGAAGATTTTGCATGGTATTGTTCTTTTTGTTCGGTCCAAAGTTGAGACTGGAATCTGAAATTGTTTGGGGAACAAAGGAGGCAATTTTGGTTTGGAGACATTATTTACACTGGCAAAATTAAATTCTGTCAACTCAGTATGGTAAATTACCATTAACTTAGCCCAGACATCCGAAGAAGTTTCCATTGTCTTGAATGAAGAGGGACCAAAAGCGAGAGTTAACATACTCTATTTCTACATTCCAAAAACAGTTGAGGTTGGGGGAGGGTTATTATCTTCCCAGTTAACCTTTTTGAAACCACAGTCTTTACCCTCTCCATCTTCTTCATCTTCATCCTCTCACCTCCGCGATCTTCTTACAGTGAAGTGTTTGCAAAACGTTATTCTTATAAAATTATCTCCTCCAACCCTCTCCAACAAAGTTAGGTCAATTGTGTATGGGAGTTCTTATGCCAAGGAAATAAGATCTGCTTGTGCACAGGAACATCCATTAGACATTCTAGTATTAAAATAAAGGCTCGGATAGGTTGGATGTGCCAGCCTGGCAAAGGAAGAACACCTTTCCTCCCCACCTATCCCCTGAGATTCATAGAGGCAAGGCAGATAACAAGCCCTGTGCTCATTGCTTCTTTACCCCAAACTCTTAGCAGTGTGGACACTGATTAACTGCAGCTGGGGTCTGATTCGCTGAGCTTGTCTTTGATATTGATCAATGAACTCCTTCTCAAGGAATGCTTTCCTCTAACTGCGGTGAAGGTGGTGGCTCTGGTGGTCCTCTCCAACATGGGTGTCTGGGTTTTGACTGCCTAAGAGAAGGTAAGGGACAGATGGATGAGGCATGGGACAGTGTGCCTTTGCAGTGCACATTGGAGACTTTGCACAGGGCTGCCTGCATGGTCCCTTACGTGGAAAAGGTAGCTTGGATTTCAGCCTGAATGCTACTGAAGTTTGGGTTTATTTCATTACTTTATTGTTAAACACTATACTGTGGAGTTATGGACTGTGGTTTACTGGGAAATAAGTTCACATGGCAAAAAATTATTTCACCTGGTGCAAAAGGTCATGTGATTGCCCTGGAATTTTTTTAGCATCTTGGTTAGAAACTTCAGTTAAACCTCAAACTTTCAAGTATGGTGAAATATCTGGTCTTATATTAACCTTAAGTATGTTGTGTGTTACTTAAAAATCTTACTTCAAGACTGGAAGTCTGCACTGAAGACTCAGGGAAACTTTGGAAAGCTAAGTTACCTTGGTTGAAACGGCATGATGAGACTATAACTGTTTACAGAGAGACTCCTGTTTAAAACTTCAGGGTATGTTGTGAGGTTAGTTTGGTACCTTTGTGGTTTTGATATTAAGGTCCAAACAGGATCCAACTGGTTCTTTAAACCTGAGCAACTAGGAAGGTTTCCACTCAATGTTTTTTGACTAGTAAAATGAATTGGAGTAAAAGTAGAAAATAATATATTGTCAAAATTAAGTAAGAGGCTTATGTAACTTTCTGTATTAAATGTTTTCAGGGTCAATACAATTAAAACTTTGCTAATTTTACTCCCTTATGAGACCATGTCATATACGTATATACATTTCCACAGAATGTAGAACCCTGCTGGTTCTTAACTATATTATAGCTAACTAAAACAGAAATATTTATATTTAAACAACAGAAAAGAATTTTCTCATGAATTGAGGTTTACCTAATCAACTCAGATAAAATTTTGATGTAAATCCTTAAATATTCTAGTTGTTAATATTGTTAATAACTGTCAGATGGTTTTCTATTCTAATTATGTTCCAAGCTAATCTGGTAGGGGTTAAAAAAAACTATGCTGAATTGTTTGGAAGGATAGTTTAGTATGATTTTTTTAAAACTTTAAAATATCCCTAACAACATGAAAACATAGAAAATCAATTCTCACTCAGTTTTTTTAAAATCATGATTTGAGAAGAAATTGTTATTTGTAACTATACCATCATTTCACCCAAGACAAATCAAGATGGGACTGTGGGATAAGAAAGAACTCTCTAAAAGAGAGTCAGCACTATACAAAATTAAGAGTCACAAGAGATGAGTAGGATACTTTTAATAATTATGACTAAACAGTCTTGTTACTGTGGACAAAATATCCTCTTAGGCTACCAACCCCTTATTAATAACGGGGAGTTTGAATATATTGTTATTCTAAGGTTCCTTTGAATTAAAGATATTTATTATAGAATTAGATAAACTACCATTAAGTGTCATTTTGCTTTATGTTTGGTGCTTTTCAATTTGTGGATAAATTGCTCTACTGAACCCGAGGTGGAGGTACCATTACAAGGTCTGAAATTGCCTTTCTGTTGAAATTATGGACTTTATTTTCTGATTAGACCTTTATAGTAAGATTTTGCATCCATGACATTGGTTGAAATTGTATATTATGTGAGATACTATTAATTAGTCAAAATGAATCACAAGAGTAAAGAACTCACGACGATGAAAGAGACATCTAGAACTTTCCTGGGTAGTTTGTTCTTTGAGTTCAGCTAGAAAATTGGCATTTTCTCTTTCCAGATTTTGGAAGGGTATTCAGTTTGGAGCACTGTTTATTTTTAATTTTAAAAGGTAACATGACTGACTGAAAAACAATTTCCTCAGTGTTTGACACCTGTAACACATGAAACTGGACAGATGTAAGGACAAGTGCTGCAGATGAGAGCAAAGGTTACCTTTAGGGAGGAGACCTTTGACCGTGGGTTGATTAGGATTCATTGTTTTCAATGTTCACAGTTGAGTCTCTGTGTGTAGATGGGGTGGCGGTAGTGATGTCCTCTCACACTTACTTTGAGAGGTATATAGCATTTCCCTATTAACTGATTAATCATCATCTTAGGGGTAGCATTCTTCTCAATATGAAGAAAACTTGGAATAATCCATTATCTGTTGTATCATTAATACATTTATTTGTTCTCCCCCTTGTCCTTTGTCTTTTCTTAATGATTTAGAGTTCTATAAAATATTCCTATTTTGTCACAGAATTGCTTTTCTTTTTGGGATAAGTCAATAGAAGTTTTATTTTGGCACATTTCTGATGGTGATCATTTCTATTTTGCTAATAAAAATATACTGAATATTAAATATATGCCAAGCATTGGCACAAATATTTAATCCTCACAATTATCTTTAAGGTTTTGGCCTCCCTTGTATAGAGTAGAAAATACAGGTACAAAGAGGAAAATTCATATGACTAGAATAGAATAGCTACTAAATGGTTAGGTAGTGGAGCTATTATTTGATCCTGGACTTCTCATTCCAGTTCCAATATTCTATCCATTATTCAGGCTTCTAAGTGAAATCTCATAGCAGACAGAAGTGTATATCATTTCATTTTTTTGTCTTTTCAGTTGCTTTTCTATGTCATATCGCAATGCATTTTCTCTAACATGTCGGCATAGTCTAGAGATAAGCCAGAAATCATCTTGGTCATAGGCAAAGCACACCTCTAGGTGGCATGGAAGAATACTTTTTCTTCAGAGTCAAAACTGATGTCTTCAGCTGGGATTCTGGGACAACAAACTAGACAGAGTCTTTAAACATGTGATATTTTACTTACAAAGTCATTATTTTTTTCTTTTTCTCCTGGGCTATTTCAAGTCTCATCATATTCATAATTGTTATTCCAGAATCACTTCTACTATGGAAAGAAAGAAAAAATATATACACACACAGTCTTTGAAGGATTTAGTATTAAGTTTCTGCATGTTTTTCTCTTTAAGTTTTACTTTTCTGAATTCCTAGACCTAAGGGTTGGTTATCCATTTTAGGAAGACTGAGAAAGCTTGGAGGAGCCATAGAAGTATTTGAGTCCTTACTCTTCTTTTTAAAGTATTGACTTTGTTTAACAGTTACCAAAGTTATGTATCAAGCTTTTAAAATACTTGGACTATGTATACTTTATTGGAAACATCATTCAGTGTTTAGGCACATTATACAAAAAGGTTTTTCTTTCTCCCTAACCTCACTGTTTTCTTCAAGTCTGGTGAATCATCAGTCACTTTATTTGCCACCTTTAAAAGTTACCTCTTGGCATCTCTTGTGGTTTTGAACACTTTTGAATGAATTAAAAAGAACCGAAATGATCTTTCTGTGTCGCTTGTTCTTTACGATGTAATTCATCTGATCCATATTGACTAAACATTTCTTTAAAAAGTTATAAGACGGGTAAAATTCCATAGTGATCTTTTTATGGGAATAATATAAATTAATTTGACCTTTCTTCACCACAATATAATCATTGTCGTTGGAAACTACTTCACCAAGGGGTAAATTCTCCATACTCCAAATTTTGATCACGCTAGCTGAATCCATTTTCATGTTTCGTATTCATGGATTAGCCAAATCTAAATCCAAGACCTCCATGTATTGACTTTCAGCCAAACCGTTGAGTCATGTTAAGTTTGGCAGTGATTTGAAATGTGAAAAAAGGATCAGGAGAAATTGGATTGAGAATCTGAATTTTTGCCGGGCGCGGTGGCTCAAGCCTGTAATCCNATGTGCCACTGTCAAGGGAAATAAAAACTTCACTGTTTAGAGGTTTTGAGGGAAAGGATTGTGTCCTTCTGGCTCATTGAAATTGTTACATGCCATTAGGCTTACTGTAAACTATCCCTTGATAAATTCTTTGCTGGACAATGAGCTTAAGAATCTGAGGTGTCTTCTTGCTTTTGTAGAGCAAAATAGGACTCTGATGCTTAAATGGAAGTTGCAGAGCACATAATAGAGTGTAGGTAAAGTTACTGAACGGCCACATCTCACTTTCAGGAAAGTAGTGGGAGAGATTGTGTCTTGAGAAGAAAGGCATTTTAGAGGTAACCCTTTCAAGATTTCAATTAGTTATTTCAATGTATGAATCTTGTGCTCATATGTATTACTTAAATGTTTGTGAGGCTAGCTGGCATATAGGAATCTTAACCAGCTACAGGGAGATGTTTTGTCTTTTCTGGGACTAGACATATATTTTTTTTAACTGGGGCAGAAAATGCTTTAGGTTTTTGGTGTTTGGAGAAACACCAAAACAGAATTTGGAGAAAACTTTAGGACTTTATATGGATAATGTCATTATTAACTATGAAATAATAAAAAGTGGTGATGTTCTGATTCCTGTAATGACAATCTAACAACATATGGCAAGGTATATTAAAAGCAGTTCACATTTACAATGCTTGAATTTATATATATATATATATATATGAACATATATATGATGTTTTCAGAGAAAATTTATGGTATGTTTTTCAAAAAATTACTCGAGAGTAATTTAATTATAAATGAAATTGTGCTTTTAAATAGTGTACTTATGATACCTTTTAGGTACCTACTCATATTCCCAACAGTCTTTTCTATCGCTACAGCAAAATATTTGGGAGATGCTCCTACTTTGCATTTTTCTAAACACCAGTGTCTTATTTTTTCTTCAAAAGCAATATTTAAAAGAAATTAACTTATGTTAAGTGAATTAGAGTTTGAGGTTACCTGGAAAAGAATACTATGTAGAGTTTCAAATAATAAAACCAAAAGGAGAATATATAACTCATTGGTAAATTTAAAATGCCATAAATACTGGAATATCGCTGAAAACCCCATGATATCATGTAAACATTTTCTTGCCTATTGTAAATATTTTCATTTTCATTGTCATACAGTCATAATGCATCTGGTTATTTAATAAGCATATTTATATAAGAGTAGAATCCTACATGTTGTTAAACATTATGACTATTATATTAACTGCTTCATTAGTTCTTCTGTAGTCTTACATCCTATAAATAATGCATACAAGAGTGCTATAGTCTGTCTGGGCATGGTGGCTCACACCTGTAATCCCAGCATTTTGGGAGGCCGAGGCAGGTGGATTACTTGAGGTCAGGAGTTCAAGACCAGCCTGGCCAACATGATGAAGCCCCATCTCTACTAAAAAATACAAAACAAACAAACAAATAAACCAAAATGCTATATTGAAGGCCAACTATATATTCAAATACCTTTTCTACAACCCAAGTAGGGGATTGCACTACTTCACAATATGGTCAGGTTAATGAAAGCATCCTTGTTTTTATAGGTGTAAGATATTTAAGTACTTCTGCTCTAAAGATAATTTCAAACAAAACCCTGCATATAAAACAAATACAGTGGAAAGATAAAAAGCAAGAAAGAGAAAGAGATTATTGTAGCGATAGCAGAGGACAAACAAACACCTCTGGCAGCATTTGTTAGAACTATGGTGCAGTTCTTGGGTTATCATCAATATGGGTTCTTAACTATATCGTTTTGTAAAAATGTGTCATTACAGAGAGAGTAGTGGTCTTGGGAATATGAAGACTCAGGTTCAAGGCTAGTTCTGTCATGACCTAGCTATATGATCTTGGTGAAGTTACTTATCCTCTCTCCCTTTTTTTTTTTTTTTTTTTTGGTTCCTTTGACTGCAAGAGAGAAGTGTGGTAGAGAGTCTTTGGGTGTACCTCTTCCCCCGCTTCTTACCCAGTTCTCTAAATTGTGAGTCCATGATTGCTTGGCCATCTCCAAAAAAGAAGTGATTTGCTTAACATTTTAGGCTACAATATTAAGGGTAATGATCATGTATTTACAGTGAATTGTACAAATGCTGTCATTGCTAGTGTTCAGTTCATAAAATTCGGTGAAAATCTATGGTTTTAAATAGTAGCCAAACAATAGGAGCTAACAAATTGGACACTAACAGTTTAACTTTTTCTTGTGTTTCAATAAGTGGAATTTCTTGCTTAGAAGCTGTCTCTTTCCAAGTATATTGTTTCATACAAACTTGGAGCTTCTTGTTTGATTTTCTATTTGACCTTTGATTACTGCTGTTTTCCTGCTAAGTGGTTGGCCAAAAGTGAGAGGGCCAGTACAGATAAAGCAAATAGTGTTTCATGGGNTTGGGTGTACCTCTTCCCCCGCTTCTTACCCAGTTCTCTAAATTGTGAGTCCATGATTGCTTGGCCATCTCCAAAAAAGAAGTGATTTGCTTAACATTTTAGGCTACAATATTAAGGGTAATGATCATGTATTTACAGTGAATTGTACAAATGCTGTCATTGCTAGTGTTCAGTTCATAAAATTCGGTGAAAATCTATGGTTTTAAATAGTAGCCAAACAATAGGAGCTAACAAATTGGACACTAACAGTTTAACTTTTCTTGTGTTTCAATAAGTGGAATTTCTTGCTTAGAAGCTGTCTCTTTCCAAGTATATTGTTTCATACAAACTTGGAGCTTCTTGTTTGATTTTCTATTTGACCTTTGATTACTGCTGTTTTCCTGCTAAGTGGTTGGCCAAAAGTGAGAGGGCCAGTACAGATAAAGCAAATAGTGTTTCATGGGGTTTAATAATTAACAAACTGATCTGTCATCAAAAAAACCCATGGATCCAATTCATTATAATGTCCTGATGACAACATTTTAGTGAGAGAAGTCTGTATAAAAAGCAATTGCTCTTTTGTTTCCAAAACAGGTATTACAAGTGGATAAATAATGTGCACTGCTCTGAGCCCAAAAGTACGCAGTGGACCTGGCCTCTCTGATATGCATCAGTATAGCCAATGGCTAGCCAGCAGACATGAAGCTAATTTGCTACCAATGAAAGAAGATCTGGCCTTGTGGTTAACCAATCTATTAGGTAAGGTTATAAGATCTCATTTTGTGAGCAAAGATAACAGTTTTTGTTTTATTTTTCCTCCTGTAGTGTCCTTCACCTAAGCATGTGATAGCACCTTGGAAAGAAAGACTTTTACTATTTGGCATTTGCATTGGGGAAACCTGAGGCAGGTGGAAAATTTTAATGAATTTCCCAACGTCTGTCACATTAACTGTGCTTAGTAATTCCAATATGATGCACTCAAATGTGGAAATATACGGTCAGATTGCTTATTTTATCTATATGCTGGTCTGATTTATTTTTGGCTTTTCTTTCATGCAGCTGACCAATTTGACCTATTCTTTTGACGTTGTACACAGGCCACAGTGTCTGTAAAATCTGGCTTCTAAATCTGGATTTCTTTGCCCTACTTTTACAGCACACCTTCTAAAACTGCTGAATACTCAAACTCAGGAACAAAATCATGTATCCTTTTTCCAAATGAGCTGACTGGAATCATCTAACCCTGAACTAAAATTTTTCTTTTCCATTTGCTTTTGTTTTTAAGGTCTAGTCTAACAGTACTTTTGCTGACCTTATGCTACCTCCTGGTAAAGATACCTCTCCTTTTTTTGCTGTTGTGCTTTCATATTCACAGGATAAAATTTCAACTATGTGAAAAATAGAATCACATGTTCAAAGGATCATCATATATAGCAACACTATTTCCACTAAGTTTTTTACAGAGAATAAATTTAATTTAAATGTGAGAAAAAAGATCCCTGTAGACTTTATAAGATATAAGATTTGAGCGTTGAGTAAACATAGAACTTGCATGCAGCTTTATCATTTGCAGGGGAGATTTCATCAGCACTATTTTATTATTTAAAGAATCTGTCAAGGTAAGGGTTGTTATCCTCACTTTCTAGCTAATGAAACTAAAGAGCTTAGGAAGGTGCACCCCATCCATCTGAAATTTTAGCAGTTTTTGGCAGGGGTTTAGCACATTTTATCAGAGTTTTCCTTTCTCTCCATGGGTCTGGATTTTTGCATGGCTTTTGTATTTATTTATTTTTTAGTCTTTATCCTACGATTTCTTTATCCTATGTTTCTTTTTACTTCATGGTGTGCACACAATTTTGGCAACTCTGTAGTCTAACCAAGGCTACTGAATTTGCATACTGAAGGTATGCAAATTATACCCTTCACCAACAAATAGTGAGGTCAGAAAAGGAAGACACTCCCCAGAAAGACCCTTTACGCTGCTATGGAAGTCTCTCCTCCAGAAGGAAGGGGCTACACCTTTCAGCAATTTATTCATGCAGAGGACCTTTTATCTCCATCAAGGAGTGGGAGTTATTTAAGCCTAAACAGATGGATTTTTCTCTCTCTTCTGTCTTTTTTGGGTTCACTAATGATTGCTATATTAGTAATTAATTATTAAATTTGAGCTATCTGTTTTCCGATGTAGGCAATCATAAGTATGGTAGTATAGAATAAAAGTTAAGAGCACAGGCTCTGGAAATAGACTGCCTGTGTTTGAACCCCAGCTCTGCCACTTGGTAGCAGTGTGATCTTGGGCAAGTTACTTACCTCTCTTGTGCCTCATTTTCCTCATCTGTACAGTGGTAATAACAGTAGTAACTACTTTGCAGGGCTGCTGTGGGAGTGAATGATTAAAATATGTATAGTACTTTGAACAGTATCTGGTCCTAGTAAACACTATATTGTTTTTGTTATTATTCTACTTATACAGTTCAGTGAAAATTTGATTTTGTGCATAATTTTTTTCATTTTTTTTCAACAAACATTTGAGTGTGCAGCAGCATAAGCATTGGTAAAAACATCGACTCTGGAATAAGAATGCTTCAATTCAAATCTTGGTTTTATCACTTACTATGTGATACTGGGCACGTGTCTTACTGCACTGTGTCTTGGTTATATGATCTGTAAAATAAATACCATAATAAAACCGACCTTACAGGATTGTTGGGGGTTTGAATGAGATAATTGCCTTTAGAAAAAGGTATGGCACATAATCAAGCAGTAAATAATAACTATTATGATTATTGTGTTCCAGGCAGTCATCTAGGTACTGGAAGATGGTGATTAAGAATAGATGTGGTACCTATTCTTGCAAAGCTTAGAGTAGATTAGCAAAAAAATACAGTAAATAAGTAATTGAATGTATAATCTATTACTTGTTGTAAACACTAAAAGATACAAGTTGCAATTGAAATGTAAATTGAGGTAGGAGTAGGGCAAAGGATCAGAGGGCTTGGGAAATCTTCTTTATGGGAATGTATATTTAAACTGAGAACTAAGATTAATAGCTAGCCAGACCAAACATGGGGTAAGAGCCTTTGCAATGAGGGAAGGGCATGTGTTGAGGTAGGAAGGAGCTTGATACATTGCAAGAAATGAAGCAAGTCTAGTTTCAACAGAAAAGAAATAGAAAGAGAGTTTCATGAGACATGTTCGGGCTGGATCATATATTGCTTTGAAGATCATATTAAGGAGCTTATAATTTACAGTATGATCTATGAGAAACCATTGAGATGTTCTAAACAGAGGAAGAGTGTGATTAATTAGAGTATAGCCTGCTTATAAAGGTATGCTATAATGTCCTATGACTTGTCATCAAAGGCATTTTATTTAGTGAGTGTAGTAATTTATAAGGCAGCTTGATCAGTGTGAGCAGCCCAAGACAGCCTCAAAGAATAGAGAGTCAGTGTTTCTAATGGAAAGATCCTTGGATTAAAAGTCAGGAGACCTGGCTCCTAACTGGGCGTCAGGAGACCTGGCCTCTGGTTCTGGCTCTGCTACTTGGTAGGAAACTTGCCCAAAGTCACTCAGCCATTTTTTCTGGGCTCAGTGTCCTCAACCATAAAATGAAGCGGTTGAAGTAGGTGATCTCTAATGTCCTTTCCAGATCCCAAAGTCTGAGTTTTAGGAAATTCATCTCTTGAGACCCAGTTTGGGGTAGTTGAGAGAGTCATCAATATACATAAACAGGGAGGAGATTTACAGAAATGAATGACTTTTTTTTTTTCAAATTAAGACTTTTTTAATGTTAGTAGTTATAACACAAATGCAATTGATGACTTGTGAAATTTTCTCAGAAAAGGAATCCTAAAAGAATCTCAAGACACAGTAAAGTTTAACCTTTGAATTGACTTCAGTTCATACAAAGTAGACAGATAATAGACTTCAAGTCAATATTCTCATCGCAATTTGATAAGTGGACTAATAACTTGAGATTATTAAAAAGTGGTAAAACATTTGGAGGTAGAAAAATGCATTGTGTGCTAGCATGGTGATAATAAGGAGGGAAAGAATAAATTTATGGTTATGTTAGAAGATATTTTCCTTACACTTAGGTACATTTAGTACTCACATACTTTGGAAATAGAGCAATTAAAGTATATTTTAAAATAATTTATTATTGGCTGTTTTGTCACTTCAGAAATATTTGCAGATTTTTATTATGCCACTCTTTTTCAAGTCTTGCTTTTTATCTACTTGAAAGAGATACAAAGTAAAAAACGTAAAAAGAAAATGTCTTGAAAGTAGCTTCAGAATTGATATATCTTCTCTGAATTCCTAAGTGAGGTGGAAATTTACATGTTAAATTAAAGCTTTTAATTAGATGTTGCTGTTGTGCCACTAGAGTTTACTTGTGGAAAGATTTTTCTCCTTATTTCTAGTATGCTTGTCTAAAATGTAATTTTTTTCCTTTTATGTTTTTCAAAAGGAG
>NW_016810151.1:169164-172525 GCF_001698545.2 Rhinopithecus bieti
TTTTCAAAAGGAGTATTAATGATGTTCTAAATTCAGATATTTCTGATCCTACATATAAACTGTCTATTAAAAATATGGTTCCTTAAAGAATACTCCATTTATATTCTGATATTTTGATGGATAAAAATGATTCGATGGAGAAGAAAGTGATTTTATTAGTTCATAAACCAATGTTCATATTCATGTAATGTATGTATGTATTATACTGTCATTTCCCGGAAATATACTTACTTAATCAGTAATAATAATAAATATCATTTTAAATTCCTAGGCATAGGATTAAAGCATCAACTGCAAACTTTTAAGCTAACTGAAATTTATATATTAGAATATAAAATACCAGCTGTCTTGTGATGTTAACTAGTTAAAATGAATAAATAGTTTATAGTAGTTGGGATTTATCTAGGGGGTAGCACACATTAATTAATGAGAAGATTATCATGTAATATTTACTGACTATTTACATATCCTTGGATATATCTACTGATCTTACAGAAAATACTCTTTGCAATCCTAGTATGTTTTTGAATAATGGCTGGCACCACGGAGCAGTTTTGTGACCAACATTCAAAAAAGACAGCAAAACAGTCATAAAGATCTTATCGTCTTTCTTTATAAAAAGTTTCTTCAGCCATTGTTGCCTATTGTACATTAAATATACACATTTCATTTTTATTTTAGGTCTTTTGCTATTTTTGCTCATGAACCAAATATTGCTAATCTGTTATTTAACTATGCCCTTGGGGTATATTAGAACATGAAATGCATATGTAAATAAATCTTGGGGAAATTTTTAATTGTCTTTGTGAGCAAATAGCATGTTATTATATTAACAGTCCTGGATTATGGCAACCACCCATTATTCAAATACATTAGGCATATTCTACTTCTTTTATAATTATTGATGGACTTTTGAAGAATATTACTGGCTTAGCTTTGATTATATACTAAAATAAATGTTCTCAAATTATCTATTTCATATGCATTTTTAATTGAAAATGATGGCTTGCCTTTATTTTCAATTAATATTTGTCTAATGCTGTATAAATTACATGGGAGTGTATTTCAAAGAAAGGATTATAGTTGTTAAACATCAAATAAATTAAAATTGTTCTTAAAGCTTATAGATCTTTAGGATATAGGCATATGTGTTTGGATAATGCAGGGACTTTGAATACATCATCAGATATATTAAAAATCAAGTTGTGCTGAATTGATTTTACTTATATTTAGAAAATGCATTGACAGTTGATATCATGGTGATTTTCCCCTTCTCTGAGCTTTGTACATGCATACAAAATAAAATGCAGTTGTTTTCTACTTAATACAAGCAATATGTAACATTTCATTATTTTCAGTTATTCTTAAAAAATAAAATTTTCAGCATTAAACATTTAAACACCTATTTATTAGGGTTGCTGCTGTCAAATACAGCTACTATCTAATGAGTTTGGAACAGCTGGCTTTTCTTTTTTCTTGTGGCCCTTTTGCCAGATACTTATTCTGCAGGGTTCTCATATTCTTGGTATAGCCAATAAAAATTCCTTAGGACAGGTGGTATCTTGTGTTAGTTCAAAAGTTTACAGAATCACCTTCATGTTCACAAGTTGACACCTTTCAGAGCAGTTATCCTAATTTTGTATGTGATTTGTGCAGCAGAACCAGCTTTATATTTTTTGATATAAATTCAGGGTAGACACTTGAAAATTAGTGTGAAGTAGGTGCTGGTCTAGGGATTTTGCATATAATGAACTGTTTCCTATCTTACAACCTTGAAACTGTAGTCTCAAAATATTGAACAGTTTTGGTTAAAGAGAGCATATGAACCACTTTGAATTCTCCAGTTAGAAAAATATATTTGTATTGAGAGGTACAGTGGGGATGAAAATAGAATTTGATAGTATCTGGATCATCTTTAGGGATTAAAAATATACCAACTTCTTCAGTGAAGCATGCCAAGTACCAGAACTTGCCTGAATGATATTGTTAGCCATTCTCCAACCTACAAGGTGGATTGCTGTTCATTTTTCAGCACCACAATCTTCAACCCCAAGCTTTTTTTTTTTTTTTCTCTTTTTTTCCTAAAGAGGTTTCTGTGGTATTTCTACATAGAAAAAGACAACTGCAAGAGGGATAATTCATTGTCATGGAAAATAGTCATTTGTGTATTCAGCAAATATTTAAGTAGTCAACCATATTGGCTAAAAGCATAAACTCTGAACCTAAATTGCCAAAGAGCCAAGTTCCTCTGCCCGCGAATTAGGTGACCTGAGGCAAGTAACTTAATCTATACATCTGTTTCATTATCTGCAAAATGGATATATAGTAGCACCCACTTCACAGTTTTCTTGAGAAGATTAAATGCATAAATTCATGTAAAATGCTTAGAACAGTACTTGACATATAATAAGAACTCAACTGTTAAATATGATTATTAGAATTCTTTAGAAATTTAATACTGCTAATTTATTGGGAAGAAAACATTCTTTCTCAGCAACTTAGAAGATTAAAAGGATTATTTTTTTCCAGGTAGCCCCAGTCTAAAACACTTTATAGGCTGATATGTAAATCTTTACAAAAGTTATGGCAAACATATTTCTGGGAGGAATACATTGATGTGTATGTGTGTGCATGTTGATTATAGTTGCCTGACAAAAGATTTCAGGCAGATGTTTATATCTCACCTTTGAGCTATAATGTTTTAACAGAAAGCGACTAGCCACAATATTTAATCAAATTTCCTGATTTTGATCTACTGGCAAGTTGTCATTCTTGACTAAATTAATCATGTGAAGATTAAATATCACAATTATAAATTCAGGAAGCAAAACTATTACTTCTAGACTAGGATACGCTGGATTAATGTTCAAACCAATGGCTTTATGGACCAGCACTAGTCAGGACTTTAATATGCTTTAATTGTATCTATTTATTGTTCTTTCTTTCCCTGCAAACACCAACCACAATGAAATGCTAGGGTTAGGGAAAAAATGATTCTCTGGTGCTAAAATCACACTGTTTCCAGTACGTGTAGTCTGATGTGTTAAACCAGGTGCACAATTTAAATTACAGAAGATCTGATTCTGTTTAACAGAGATATTTACCTATGTATGACTTTTACTTGAGAAATTGTAATTATTTCTACATAGCCTGTTCTTAAGAATTTGCCATAGATAAATTCAACTACTTTTATATTGTATTGTTTTTTGAAAAAAATACTGTTGATATTATTAATATTAATGCAATAAAGAACTAGATAATATATCATCCCCATATAAAGATTATAACTGATTTCTTACAATCACATAGTGATTGTAATCATAAAGTATATATTTAATAATTTTAATCATTGGAAGGAAAA
>NW_016810151.1:172666-192194 GCF_001698545.2 Rhinopithecus bieti
GGTAAATTGTTAATGGCTTTTTAATGAAAGCTATTTTTTTCTTTTTATGATTTACGTGTTCTTTTAAGTATATTGTAAACATCTTATAACTTAAAATTATGAATGGAATCTTCAAACTGCCATAGAACTTAATGAAATAAAAATACATAAAGATCTATTAAAAGTGGAAAATCTTGCAAGTAATTTATAAAGAAATATTTCAACAATTTAAAGTTTATCTTCTTTATCTTAAAATTTAAATTTATTTGAATAACACTATAATTAAGAAAATTATTTCTAATATTTACTTTCTGTAATTTTGTGAAATAATTTTGTTATTATTAAAAAATGCAGCCTGGCGTGGCAGCTTATCCCTGTAATCCCAGCACTTTGGGAGGCTGAGGTGGATGGATCACTAGGTCAAGAAATCGAGACCATCGGGGCCAACATGCTGAAACCCTGTCTCTACTAAAAATACAAAAATTAGCTGGGCATGCTGGCATATGCCTGTACTCCCAGCTACTTGGGAGGCAGAGGTTGCAGTGAGCCGAGATTATGCCACTGCATTCCAGCCTGCCAATAGATCTCAGCAATAAAGCCAGGATTGCGCCACTGCACTCCAGTCTGTGACTAGTCACTTTCTGTTGGAAAAAAAAGAAAAGAAAAGAAAAGGAAAATGAAGGCCAATATGATGAATACACAATACAAATTCTGTTATGCTGGCTTTTTGTATTTTGGCATGCTACTTTCATTTCTGAACTGAGCTTCACACAGTTTTGAAATAAAAGTTCTGCACAGGTTACCTGTGTGGTGAGTATTTAAAGCTACTGATGTTTTTACACCTGCAGAAGTCATTATTCTAATTGGGGGCCAAAATATGAACTACCCAGTAGGGGAAAAGAACATTCGTTTAAAAGTAATTCTTTGTCCCTAAGACTGCCCCCCAAAATGGAAAAAAAAAAAGTCATTTTAAGCAGATGTTTCTTGAAATCCAAATATATTAGATACTGTGAGTTTAACCTAAATGGTAAATGGTTCATCTATTGTTCCAGCCGGATTTTATTTATTTATTTATTCATGAGACAGAGTCTCACTCTGTCGCCCAGGCTGGGGTGCAGTGGTGTGATCTCTGCTCACTGCAACTTCTGCCTCCCAGATTCAAGCCATTCTCCTGCCTCATCCTACCAAGTAGCTGGGATTACAGGCATGCACCACCATACCTGGCTAATTTTTGTATTTTAGTAGAGGCAGGGTTTCACCTAGTTAGCCAGGTTGGTCTTGAACTCCTGATCTCAGGTGATCTGCCCACCTTGGCCTCCCAAATCGCTGGGATTACAGGCATAAGCCACCATGCCAGGCTGCATTTTCAAATAATAAGAAAATTATTTCACAAAATTACAGAAAGTAAATATTATAAATAATATAAGTAGTTTTCATATTCCAGGTAAAGGAGAAAATTAGGGATTGTGCAATAAAGGTGACTGGAGAATGCTTCAGTGAGGACGGTGTTTAGCAATCTTAATTTTAGCAGTGAGCATGGTATGTATTGGAGAGAGAAGTTGAGGACAGAAAGAATAGCCATTGTTCTTGTTGCTAGAGGTTTAAGTATCACATTATGAAGATTTTCATTAAGGTTATGGCATGAGAATAGAAGGAAGCTTGAATCTGTAGGACTTCTGGCAAATAATTTACAGAAACATAAGGCAGGAAAATAGAATATTCTGAAACTTAGATTAATAGGAAACAAAAAAGGAGAGGGCTTTGAGAAAGATACGTTGTGAAAGAGTATATAAGAAAGCAGTGCAGTGGCAGGATCTCAGCTCACTGCAGCCTCTGCCTCCCAGACCCAAGCCATCCTCCCACCTCAGCCTCCCAAGTAGCTGGGACTGCAGGCATGCACCACCGTGCCTGGCTAATTTTTGTGTTTTTGTAGAAATGAGGTTTCACCATGTTGCCCCATGGATGGTCTGTAACTCATGAGCTCAAGTGATCCACCTACCTCAGCCTTCCAAAATTCTGGGATTATAGGCCTGAGCTACTGTGCCCAGCTTACCTGTATTATTTTAATCAGGAAAACCATTTCAATAGAATCTAGAAATATGGTTTTATGTATTGGCCATGCTATTAAAGTTCCCAATGGTGGTTTTTAAAAATATATACATGGCTCTATTTTAAATTAAAGAAAATTGATCTGGCTGGGTGCACCCCAGATTACATGACTATAATCCCAGTACTTTTGGAGGCTGAGGCTGGAGGATTGTTTGAGCCCCCGGAGTCTGAAACTGCAGTGAGCTATGATCCTGTCACTGCACTCCAGATTGGGTGATAGAGTACAATCCTGTTGAGAGAGAGAGAGACCTACGTTGTTCTTGTAGTCAGACATACACCTAACAAAAAATACTTGTCTTGCATTATGTCCTGCCTTATGGGTCAAAGTAATTGAATGGGCCATTGAGGATGAGAATAGAATGATTAATGGAGGCCAAATTGTGAAATCACTGGTAAAGCTGGTTCTTTGAGTTTTGTTGGTTAGTTTTCATTCCCCCTGATTACTAAATGATGGAATTCTTTTACCCAGGATATCATTTTGCCACCTTTAATATGTAATAAAACTTTTATGCAGTTAGCACTATGTTATGAAAATATTAAATGCTGAAATTCTTGCAACCAACGGAAGATAGAAAATTCCAAAGAAATGACTATTTCTGGTAAGCTCCTATCCCAGATACGTAACTCAGCTAGAATAGCAATTTTAGTAACAAGATTGTGTCAAATATTTTATTTAGTGTGAATCTGACATTTTGATTTTCTTTTATAATGCTTCTTTTGTTATTTCAGGGAAGGAGATTACAGCAGAAACTTTTATGGAGAAGTTGGACAATGGTGCCTTGCTCTGTCAACTTGCAGAAACTGTGCAGGAGAAATTCAAGGAGAGCATGGATGTTAACAAGCCCACAAAGGTAAAGGATCGCAATGCAAAAATCACTCTTAGGTGGTAGATTACATTTATAATTGCTTATAAATTGCGTGTAATTAAAAAATTTATTGTGAACAGATGCATCAAGGTCTATACTAACAACAAAGTACAGAGGGTTCTTTTTAATTAGGTGACGTGTTATTTGCACTCTAATTACATAAATTGCATAATCCTTTTGGTGAATCTAATTAAATAAAAGCTTATGAAAAATGATGGTATTAAAAGAGTGTTGTATATAAACTTGATGAATCTAAAGTATTGACTAAAAACTTAGCAGAGAAATAATTGTGACATTAAGCAATGCACAAATCTAGTCAAGAAAGATTTATTGAACAGATCTTTGTTTTCAAAAATATTATGGCAGAATACTAGATCAAAATTTCTGGACTGTAATTTTTTGTTTATTCTAAATAATAGTACCATTGAACTAAGTAAATTTGGACAAATTATTTATTTCTAACTACTCAGATTTCTTTTCTCCACATTAATTCTAATATTCTTTTCTAGTGATTGTAAACACTTGATGAAAGCATGGTGTTTGACTTTTTTTGAAGAAAAAAAGAGAGATTGTACTTAATTTTTAATAGAGAATGAAAAGAGATATAAAAAAATATTAAAATAATGTTGGCCAGGCATGGTGGCTCACGCATGTAATCCCAGTACTTTACTTTGGGAGGCTGAGGTGGGCAGATCACTTGAGATCAGGAGTTTGAGACCAGTCTGGCAAACCTGGTCAAAACCTGTCTCTACTAAAATAAATACATAAATATATAAAAAATAAATTTAAAAAATTTAGCCCGGCACCATGACACATGTCTATAATCCCAGCGACGCAGGAGGCTGAGGCAGGAGAATTGCTTGAACCCAGGAAGTAGAGGTTGTGGTGAGTAGAGATCACACCATTGCACTCCAGCCTGGGTGACAGAATAAGACTCTATCTAAAAAATAAATAAATAAATAAAAATAAAAATGTTGAAGACAACTTACTACAGAAAGCAACTGTTAAGCCTTTTCTGCAACTCTGACAGAAAAAATAAAAGGGGTATGTGTGTTTGTGTGTGTGTGTGTGTATGTGTGTATTGCCACTGAATTTATTTTTTAGATATTTTATATTACTCTGTATTGTATAATATACAAAACCTTCCTCTATTTTTTTTAATCTTAAAAGCAGCTCTGTGAAGGTATTAATTAATTAAGTGACTCCCAAACTTTGCTGCACATCGGAATTACCTGAGCATCTTTAAGAAAAATGCTGAGAGCTGGGCTGGATGTGGTAGCTTACGACTGTAATCTCAGCACTTTGTGGGGGTCAAGGCAGGCAGATTGCTTGAGTTCGGGAGTTCAAGATCAGCCTAGGCAACATGATGAAACACCATCTGTAATAAAAACACAAAAAAATTGGCAGGGAATGGTGGTGGGTTCCTATAGCCCCAGCTATTTGGGAAGCTGAGACGTCAGGTTCACTTGAGTCCAGGAGGTTGAAGTTGCAGTGAGCCGAGATCACAACACTGCACTCTAGCCTGGGAGACAGAGTGAGACCTTTTCTCAAAAATAAGAATAAAATAAAATAATACTGAGACCTGGATCCCATGCCTTAACATTCTGATTTAATCCCATAGGGTGAAACCTGGGCCCTGGAATTTTTAAAAATCACCCCAGGTGATTCTAATGCACAGCAAAGTTTGGTAACCATGAATTTCTTTTAATTTTCTCCTTGATTGGATGGTTGAAGACTCTAAGCAATTTGTACAAGATTGGCTAGTAAATGACCGATCACGCATTTGATACAGACAACTTTGCAAGTTTAGTGCTGTCTCATTTTGGTTCATTATGGGTAGCCCACCATTGAGAGACTGTTTATGAAAATGCTTTGTGTCAAGCTTAATGTTAGGACACCAGTTTTTCTTCTGCTCTCGTTTCCATCATGATGTAACTGGCCTCTACATCAGCTACTGATGAGAAAATATAATGCCAATAAGAGGACAATTTGTATAGAAGGTTTACTGTAAAGCAATGAACAGAGGGAAATAAGCTGTGGTGCCCAGACACTTGAAAGCATTACCTTCACATTACGAGGTTCCTGAAACCTGTATTGCTTGTTTTTGAGAATGGAGAGCCCAATGCCTCAGTGTTAAGAATCCTTGAATCCTCCAGAGTAATAAAGATTAACCAACTCTATTAAGGCCATTGTGCGGTTTTCTGGTTTTGCTTTGTCTTTGCTTTTTTAAAACAGAAGCAAAGATTCCCAAATAGATTTGTAATTGTAAGACTCAAATGTAAGATAACCCTAAAGCATTAGCCTGTAGGTCAAAGGCTTTGACATTAAGTGCATTTTGCTTGGGTTCTAGTTTTATTTATTCATTGGATATGTCTGAGCCATAGTTTTCTTATCCGTGAAATAGGATTAATAATTATGCATGCATACCTTCCATAGAGCATTGCACAAAATAGTGCTCTTGATAAAATCTGTTTTCCCTATGTGAAAGATAGGAGACCCTTATAAGAATTTTTGATTAACTATAAGAAAATAAATATTTTATAGTCTATGGCCATACCACCCTGAACATGCCCGATCTCATGTGATCTTGGGAATTAAGCAAGGTCGGGCCTGGTTAGTACTTGGAAGAGAGAAAATAAATGCTTTATAAATGTTTGTATTTAGCATGAGAGCTGCTATGTGCAGATATGTATACATTTGCCCCAATCTCCATGATAATATGTAATGTTGAGGATATTTACGGATCAAAAGTTATGTAACTACTTTCCTTTTAAACATTTACTTCAATATTATAATTTTTATAATAAAACTATAAAACATAAAGAAACAAAAGAATTTTCTTCAATTAGTAGTAGAACTGCAGCAAGTTATTAAACTTGAAATAGTTCTGTGAACCTAGGCGATTTTGTTTGACTGAATATGAAGCTAAAATTTTTTTCAGATTGTGATAAAGGTTTCAGTATAAAACCTTAAATGTGTTACTTGAACAAGTGCAGGTTTAAAAATACTTATTGTCATCTCACCAAAAAGTCACATGCACCTGTGTGTTCATAGCAGCACTATTCACTATAGCAAAGACATTAAATCAACCTAGATGCTCATCAATGGTGGACTGGATAAAGAAAATATGGTCCCTATATACCACGAATAGCATGCAGCCATAAGAAACCAAAATCATGTCCTTTGCAGAAACATGAAGGCAGCTGAAGGCCATTATCTTAAGTAAGTTAATGCAGGAACAGAACCAAACACCACATGGTCTCACGTCTAAGTGGGCGCCAAATACTAAATACACATGGACGCAAAGAGGAGAACAAAAGACACTGGGGCCTACTTGAGCAGGAAGGGCGGGAAGAGGGTGAAGGTCAAAAAACTACCTATTAAGTTCTATGCTCAGTATCTGGGTGATGCAGTCATTTGTATACCCAACCTCAACAAGGTACAATTTACTCACGTAACAATCCTGCACATGTCTCCCCTCTGAACCTAAAATAAAAGTTGAAAAAAAATACCAGTTGTGACCTCGCTTTCACTGCTCAATACATCAAATTTGATCTGAAGTAAAAGTTGACATAGTTGCTCTTGACTGAATTGCCTTCCGTGTTCTTAGCAGCATTTATATATTCACAACTGACCGCCTGTAATATGCAGCTTAAATCAATCATAACTTGTGCCTTACCATGTGAAAAGTGGAAAGATCACTACATTTCCTTTTCTGCCCTTTATAGTAAAATTTTAAAAGATGAAAAGCCAAAACGTTAGTATGTATATCTTCATGGCTACTATTGTTCATAAATATACTTCTGTTGAACTCAAGATTTTCAGTTCATTTTTGGTCTAGAAACAAAAAAAAAAATGTTATGAGATTGTAAGCATGTTGATATTGTTAAATCTAAATACAAATTTAAACAATAATGGATTCACTACAACCCAGGTAATTAGGATTACAGTGAATATTTCCCATGAGAAAAAATGAGGCTTTAAAATTGAGTTTAAATAGTCTGGAGGTTACAATATTAAGTCTGCTTTTACATGTGTTTATACTCATGTGTTCATGTATGGTTTGTATAGAATTATTTCTCATTTTGGCATTTTGAAGTTCCAAAATATGGTGGCAAAATAGATACATTAGTCAATACATTCTCTGAATTAGTGAAACTGTGCATAGGGAGATGTTGAAAACAGAATTACTTTTAAAAAATTGACAACAAACTTACACCCATCCAAAGCCATGCCACAGGAAGCTCTCTGTAATTTTTTTTCTAGCAGCTTTAATCTCTTATCTCCTCATTTTCATAGCAATATTTTTTACTTTTCCTGGTTGATAGTTAATTTGGAGATTTTACAGCTGTGTAAACAAATTTGAACGAGTAAGTTATGCCTGGTATGTGTGAAGTATGTCTGTATTAAGGATGATTTAAATGCTCTTAAATCTGAAAGTAAATTTTAATAAATCTTAGTTCACATATTTAATATTTCAGATATAAATCCATGACTCTTTTATATCCAGCTTTGGTTTGATAAAATACTCTGAATGGAAACAATTCTGTCCTATGATTCTTTCTTCCAGACATCAATAGATCAATTTAAAAATAGCTTCTTTGTGTGTGTGAGCTCTAAGTAGTTAATCTTAGCTTTCGTGTAGTGGGCCATTTTCTAACTCTGCATGAGAGCAATGCAGAGACTTCACAGAGTTGGACAGTAGATGGGTGGAAACATTTGAGACCCGTGTGCAGCCGTTTAATGTGTAATTTTATTTAATTCATTTATAGGTATTATAATATTATAATTTCACTGTAATTATAAATCTTAATATTTCTGGAGTTGAGGATGTTTAAAGACAAAAATATAAATGAAATGAATCTTTGCAGTATCATTTTAGGATGAGAAAATCAAACCAAATGCCAAGTTTAAGGTTAAGTTCTATGCCTTTTGATTCTCAGCTACCTGATCCAGTTAGCATCTCTAATCAAGACAGGGGAATTATTACATTTATGCATGAACTTCTTTTCCTGGTGCAGATAGTGTTCCACAGTACAAACCCCTTCCTATTGTATATTTGCTATCTCTTTTTTGTTCCCCCCCCCCCACACCAATCGCAAGTTTGCTGATTTATGCAAAAGACTCTCTCAACCAAGGGACATCAGTGTGGGGCAAGACATTCATAAGGTTTAACCTCTCTTTTTCTACTAATTTTCCTTTGCATTTGTCTCGTTTATTTCGAGTCTCTTCTTCAGACATCAGAGTTTCTCTGGGTTCAGAGCTTCCTCTGACTTCAAAGAACCCTGGGTGGTTAGATCAAGTTTGAATCAGATGAAGGAGGGGGGAAAAAAGAAGTTCTGTTACCTAGTAGAATGCTACATTGTGCTCCAAGGAAGGAACCGAACATTAACCGTCTAAATGTAGAATCCAGTCCTTGTTCAGAAGAAAGAACATCCTGCAGATAGAATGCCTACAATGCATTTGCCCATCAAGAGTACTTGCTTCCTTGAGCTGCAAGATAACAATACCTCAGGATGTTGTTTTGTGCCCTCCGGGAATTAAATAAGACATAAAGATTAGAGATTTTCTTAGAAGTATCAGTAGCACTTTTTGTTCAGAGAACATCTTATCAAGATTTAATTCTGAGAAATCCAGATATTTGTGTTTACTGCTGATCACTCTGGCAGAACAAGAAAGTATGGTAGATGCAATAATATGAAAAATAAAATAAAATCTCAGCTGTGATTATTCTGGAGTCATTCGTTGCTGGCTATACAGCTAAATGATTTTATATCCCTTAATATTTATTGTTCTAAATTGCAAACATAATGCTAGAATTAAACAGAATATATTATGATGAGATGGGAAGAATATAGGTGGAATGATGAGGAAAGAAATAATTTTTTATAGGTATGTTGCTACCAGAGACTAAAGGAAAAAGAAAGTTAGTGGTAAAGTCCAGTTCCTCAGGATTTGTAAAATATAGGTAAAATATATTTAAGCTTTAAATACACTGAATTTTTAAAATTTTTTATTTAGTTTGTAATTGCTTCCTCAGGTTCAATTATTTCTCAGTATAAAATTAAATCCCCTGTCACTATTTTCTAAGTCTGACCAAATAGCCAAATTATTCACCTCCAAATGAGAGACAATGAAATGTCTTGCTTAATTTTTTTTTTCTTTTCCCCTGAGAGTATTTCTGTTCTATACCATCTTCCAGAGATATGCCTAAATGGGGTTTCAATGCCATATCATTACATGTTGGTATGTCATATAGAATAAAAAGAATAGTACATAAAGGAACTTGACTTTTATTTTTCAAATAAAACTGGTCACAGGAGACTTGATACGGGCTACATTTGCAGTTGGCAGGGGCACGGAAAGCAGCAATGTGAAAAAGTGGGCAAGATAGGGAATGAGTGATGTGCCTATGGAACTTATTTAGAGCTTAATGTCTAATTGAGCCCATCCCATACATGGCACTTGAACTTGTAAACCCAGAAAATTGGAGACAAGTCTCAGTTCACTTAGAAAGTTTATTTTGCCAAGATTGAGGACTGCACCCATGATACAGCCTCAGGAAGTCCTGATGACGTTTGCCCGAGGTAGTCGGGGCACAGCTTACTTTTATGCATTTTATAGAGAATGAGACATCCATCAATATATGTAAGAAGTACATTGGTTTGGTCTGGAAAGGCAGGACAACTTGAGGCAGAGGCAGAAAGACACGAAGTGGGGAGGATGCTTCCAGGTCACCAACAGATGAGAGACAAACAGCTGCATTCTTTTGAGTTTCTGATTAGCCTTTCCAAAGGAGGCAATCAGAAATCCCATTTATCTCAGTGAGCAGAGGTATAACTTTGAATAGAATGGGAGACACGATTGCCCTAAGCACTTTCCAGCTTGAGTTTTCCTTTTAGCTTAGTGATTTTGGGGGCCCAAGATATTTTCTTTTCACATATTCAATGATAAAGTAGTGCTGGGCACAATAAAAAATATGGCCAATAGATCACATGGCAATAAGTTCATCATAAACAGTTAATGTTTCATGATTACTGGTTCCCATGGTAGAAATTCAGTCTCCATCAGACAACAAGAACAAGTGAGGAACATTTGAATCGTACCCTTCCTAAAAGGGCAATGTTCCTACCTGGCCCCTACTACTAGACCCAGAAGCTTTGTTGAGTTGACAGAACCCCCTTTCTGCATTTTCATGAGATTTATTCTCTACCCTCCAGAATGTGTGTATTTTATGAAACCGTCTGGTTTGCCTACTATTCTTGCTTTCCAGTATCAAATCTCCAATGTCAAATATCATAAAATAGTAGAGGAGCTTGATGATCTGTTGAAATATCCATGGTCCCTGTCGGTTATGTCACAAGGCTGGAGATGGTGTATAGGATAGTAAGAGTTCTATTGTTACTGTCAAACATATGCAAACTGATTCTGGAATTTTCTACTTATTAGAATAAAGAAAGTTGCATTCTCCAAACCAAGAGATGAATGTCAACAACTAGAATATTGAGTGATACACTTCATTGAAAAGAGCACATCTGTAACAGCGATTCTGATTAAATATGTTACTTCATTGTAATCTCCCTGCTGTTTCCAAGTCATATCAATCTTTTTTTTACTAATTTTCATTGAGAGGTGGTAGAAATCACTTTTTATATTTTGCAATATTCAGGTCATTAATAATTGCGTGAATCTCTGACTTTTTATATAGGTGTGCTTTTTTCATTTGGTCCTTTTACCACAAAAGAACTTATTCCATGTGTCAAGGATAAAAATTATGACAGTTGTTGAGAATATCCATGCAAATTATGCACTCAGGAAAAACTATGAAAATAACATCTAATGTTTGCAAAGGTGTACTAGTCATAGTATAAAATAGGTTTAGGTAAAAATTCTCACTGTGACCTGATTCCCCACAAAGCATTTCCCTTTTCTGAATGCATAGTAAACAGATCAGGTCCCTTTGGAGATTAGAAGGAAGCTTTACATAAAGACTTGAGATCATTACTGCCTTCATTCAGTGAGCTCTGGATCTATAATTTGGCTCTAGTCTGGGAATTGGGCAATCAGAAGATTCTCTCATATTGTTGCTCTTTTTGTTATATGAAGAAAACCAAATACTGCATGTTCTCACTTATAAGTACGATCTAAATGATGAGAACCCATGGGCACATACAGGGAAACATCACACACTGGGGCCTTTCAGAGGGTGGAGGGTAGGAGGAGGGAGAGGATCAGGAAAAATAACTAATGGGTGCTAGGCTTAATACCTGGGTGATTAAATAATCTGTACAACAAACCCTCTGACACAAGTTTACCTATGTAACAAACCTGCACTTGTACCCCTGAACTTAAAATAAAAGTTAAAAAAACAAACAAACCAAGAATTTAGGGAACTGACTTTCAATTTACTTCCCAAGGCCCCATGATTAATAAACCATAATCAGATTTCCTGTGCTTTAGGTCATTCTAGGAGATCTGATTGGCCTCTCCAGATTGTGTTCTGTCCACCATATCCACTTTGCCTCTAGAAATTAAGTGCCAACACGTGTTCCTGCTACCCTGAGAATTTCCATTCACACTAAAATGAGGAAGCTTATTTCAACAACAGCTCCTGAGACTTTCTGAAGAATAATGTCACCTTAAAATTTTTGAAGCTTTCTTCGTCAACTTATTCTTCAGCCTTTAGTGGAAAATAGAGCCTCTTGGGCCTCACTGAGTGGCATAGTGAAAAGTATGCTTATGTGAGGTATTCACTATAGTTTGAATGGAATGTGGAGTTTTTTCTTCAAGTTCTTAATTCCTTTATCTATATCATACCAAGTGATTCCTGGCCTTTTTGTGTCATTTAATCTAAGCTATTGTTGAATCTACCTGTGTATTAGCAAATCTAGCAAACTTTAATAGGGTCATTTCATGCTAGCCTATTGAATTGGGGACATCATTTTAGTCCAGTATGAGTAAATTAATTTTGCTTATTCTAAAATTACATTCTGCTCTCCTCAGGCTAATGCCCTCAAAATTTATTGCAAAGACAGCAAAAAGAAAAAAAAAGAAAAACAAAACAAAACAAAAAATGCTCTGCCATAATATATTTAGTGGCACTCAACATTTTAAATGTATATTGAGGCTTTGTAACTAGTTATCCAGGGATTCCCGAGCTTTACTGTGACGTGTATCTAAATTCATCCTTAGCCAGGCTGCAGTATTTTGACACCTGGTAGAGGTTGTCAGCAATGATTTAAAAAAGTGTGGGTTTGGCCGGGTGCAGTGGCTCACCCCTGTAATCCCAACATTTTGGGAGGCCAAGGAGGGCAGATCACTTGAGGTCAGGAGTTTGAGACCAGCCTGGCCAACATGGTAAAACCCTGTCTCTAACAAAAACATAAAAAATTTAGCCAGGTGTGGTGGTGTGCACCTATAATCCCAGCTGCTTGGGAGGCTGAGGCAGGAGAATTGCTTGAACCCAGGAGACGGAGGTTGCAGTGAGCCAAGATCATGCCTCTGCACTCAGCCTGGATGAGAGAGTGAGCCTCTTTCTCAAAAAATAAAAATAAAAAATAAAAATTAAAATTAAAAAAGATTCTTTATTCTGTGGCTAGCTAAAATTTAAGGACAGAGCCATTGTTTCAGAACTGTCCAAGTTAATTGATATACTTTTCTTAACCTGGTCCAGGAGCATACCGGATGTAGAGGAATCTACCATGTACCCTCCCTATTTCCTGGGAGGGTATGCTTGCTATTTTCTTTCCCAACTTGCCCATTCTTTTCATGTCTCTGACTCTCTTCTGAAGAATGTTAGTCCTTTCTCATCTGAGACCAGGATCTGGCAAGGGGACAGGATATTAGCAAAGGACAGGAAACAATAGCAAATGCAAGTCGTATTATTCTGTAAATTCCATATATCACAGCTCTTCAGTGGAAAATTCTTCCGTATGCAACAGCTCACAAATGAAAGAAACTTGGTGATTTCTCTAAATTTGACAACAGAATATTTATCAAACAAATTTGAAATAAAGAAAAAATTTCAAAATTTGTGATATTCACCAATAATGAGCTGTGAGTTTGAAAGAGATTGTCCTGAATTATTAGAAATTTTATACTGATTAATCATGCTAAAGGAAAGATTCCTATGTATTTATATTTTTCCTATGTAAATATTTCTAAAACATTGTTTTAAGAAGAGGTGGCCAAAAAGTTTAAAATGAAAATATTTAAGAAAAAGTGAAGTAGCATTCATTCATGTAGTTAATTAATAAGAAATATTATGTTAGTTTTCTGTGCTTTGTGATGGCTCTAGTGTTTGCCATCTTTTAAAAGTTATTAATTTCTTGTACTTTTTTATTATGCTAAAATATTTAATTCCATATCTAATTTTGTATTTATAATTNTTTAAGAAGAGGAGGCAAAAAGTCTAAAATGAAATTATTAAAGAAAAGGGAAGTAGCATTGATTCATGTAGTTAATTAATAAGAAATATTATGTTAGTTTTCTGTGCTTTGTGATGGCTCTAGTGTTTGCCATCTTTTAAAAGTTATTAATTTCTTGTACTTTTTTATTATGCTAAAATATTTAATTCCATATCTAATTTTGTATTTATAATTCTGTTCTTTTTTATAAGGAAAGCCCCCCCAAAAAATAAGCTCAAGACCCCACAAAAACTGTTTCTTTTCTAGCCCCTGTGTAAATAGCATGGGCTGCTAGTTTTCTGTTCCACAGTTGTGTTCCATTATCAGTCTCAACACCAATTCCAAATATAACATGTTTTTCTGAGTCTTGACAACTTAACTCCATACTCTGGTACCAAATAAATCGTTGGAAAAGATGAATTTATTGAGATAAATTTACAGAATGAAGGGAGAATTCTGAATGAAGGGAGTAATGATCTCAAGTCTTTACTGTACTGCTTCCTTCTAATCTCCAAAGGGATCCAGACTCTTTATTATGCATTCAGGGAAGAGAAATGCCTTGTGGGGAATCAGGTGACAGGTAGATTTTTTAAAATCTAAAATTTTGGAAAAGATGAACTTATTGCCAAAAGAATTTATTGGAAAGATATGGGGGTACCTCTTAGAGAGAAAAGACATGTGAAGGAAAGTTAAACTGGATTTTGAGGGCTTAAGAATTAGACTATTTGCAAGGTTTATGCAGCAGAGATCCACAGTCATTTCAGAGTACCACTGTTAGGGCGAATAATTTCAGACATTTTTTGGAGAGGGCAGCTGAACAGAAATGGTTAATAGTTTAAACTCAGTTGTCATACTACCTGGGTTGAAATCATAACTCCTCCTCTGTGCCTTAGTTTTCTCATTGTAAAATGTAGCAATAATTGTAACTACCTCATTTAGTTATTATGGGGACTAAGTAAGTATGCACAAGCACTGAGTAGTACCTAGTACATATGGGTGCTCATTAACATTTAGCTATTAACTTTATTGTATCATTCCTCTCAAGACTAAAATTTCAGCAAGAAAGAGCCTGATTAACAGCCAGCATTCTGACTAGATCATGGCTTCATACCTTGACTGCTCAGACTGAAAAAATGAAAGAATGATAGTGTCCCTAAGGAAAATTAATATACTCTTACCTAAGAAGGGAAAAGGATACTGGAAGTGTAGAGATGCTCTTGCAGTCTCTACACTCTGTATCTGTAGATCTGGCCTCTCTCTTACGGTTGCTCTCCATCTGCATGTTAACCACTCTTTCTTGTACCACACTGTTGTACTTAGTTGTTTCCTAGTCTTTATCCCTTTGCTGGACTCTAAGATCCTTGAGTACATAGTTTATGTTTTATTCATCTGTGAGTCTAACATAATGCCTAGCATATAGATGCTCAGTAGACATGGTGTTGGATGAATGAATAAATACATGCCCCGATATGGATATTTACTTTTAGATCCAGAATACTATTATCCATGGGTTTTAGCCATCTTTGATTATTAATCCTGAAGACTTTATTCTCATTAAGTTTGAAATTCCTCCCTCTGCCTGTTTGCTTAGCTCAAAAGCCTTTGATGTGACAAAGCATGAGGAGTAAATCTGACTTTTCAAGTAGTAAAGACGGAAGATTTGGGAATTTTAGAATGGTCTAGGGAAAGAACAAGGATCTGAGGATGTTAAAAGCACTGACAAGAGATTGGCTGAAGTAACAGACCATGGGGTTTTAAACTAGTTAGGAAAAAGTGAATCTTGGAGAAGGTAATCATTTAGTTAATTGTAAATGTTATTATATAGTCACATGATGTATTATTTGAGTTCAGAGCATTATATAAAGGTAAAATTAGGATAAAATGAGCATATTTATATCCAATGGTTCATTCCAGTTTGGGGATTTCTTTTCAAGGCCTGATTATACTGCTTGCAGTATAAAATAAGCATCAGATGTACGATAGCTAATGGTTTCATGAATTTGCTCACCACTGAAAATTAGGAAGAAAAATAATTGTAGGGCTTTTAGGTAACAGGTTCTCAAGAGATATTTTTGACCTGAAACAAAGTGCTGTGTCTTTCAATGACTAAAGGAGCCATAAAGATGAAATCATTTTTTTTTCTTTTGCATCTTTTTCCCAATAACTGCCTCTTTTGCTCAATAAAATAGTTGGTGAGGGAAATGAGAATATTAGAACCTTTATTTTCTCTCAGAGCACCTAATTAGCTGTCTGCCAAAGCACTATTTAACAACCAATGTAAAAATACAATTTCTATAAAACTGCAGGAGAGAATCAGAATTCTAGTACTTAGGAAAACTGCACAATAAATACTGCTATTGACTTTCTGAAAATGTGTTATTAAACAATAAGTAACTCAAAAGAGAGTTAAATATGATCATGGAGTACAGCAAGTTAATTTTATCAATCTTTTATAACATTGAATATTACCAACTACAAATATTTTATGATAATTGAGTCCTACTTATATATGTTACTTTAAAATTGGATATTTTGAGTATATGTTAGCAACAAAAGATGATGTTATTGGCTGTGGGTGTTAATATGCATTTGTCTTGATGGTGAGAAAGATAGTTGTGATTTAAAGGGTGTGATTTAAATATAGAATATTCTCAAGGAGTTTACTCTCTATTAGGAAGAAATGTGTTGTATGTGGTAATGCATAGCTTGTGAGATCAAGCTTAAAAAAAAAAAAGTTGGGAAAGGGTTGGGCGCGGTGGCTCATGCCTGTAACCCCAGCCTTGGGAGGCCAAAGCAGGTGGACCACCTGAGTTCAGGAGTTCAAGACCAACCTGGCCAATATAGTGAGACCCCGTCTCTACTAAAAATACAAAAATTAGCTGGGCATGGTGGCAGAAGCCTGTCGTCCCAGCTACTCGGGAGGCTGAGGGAGGAAAATCACGTGAACCTGGAAGACTCAAGGTTTCAGTGATCCGAGATTATACCACTGTACTCCAGCCTGGACAACGGAGTGAGACTGTCTCAAAAAAAAAAAAAGAAAAGTTGGGAAAAAAAATTAGTTGCAAGCAGTCACAGGTCTTAAGAAAAAGGCATTATTTTATTATGGGGCTTAAATTAAAATAGAAGTTAAATGATATAACAGTACATACTGAAACGTTTTCACACTTTTAAAATTATTTTAAGTGTGTCCTATCTTCTTAAATCAAAATGATATTAATTAAAATGAAAATACCTGCCAGGTATTATAAATACAGGAGCCGCACATGCATTGCAATGTCTAAAGTGCTTATGTATACACCTATTACAATGATTTTTAGGTGGGATTAAACTGATTAATTTGACCATTCTGACTACCCATACATTATCATTTTCTTTACCCTTTTTATTATCACAAGGTCAAAATCCAAATTAATCTCATTTATTTGTTTTCAATGAATCATAGAAGGAATTGTCTCTCATCCTTTTAGTATATAACTCTAGAGGTGGGTGGCAGAAGAAGCCAGTGTCTAAGATGTTGGGCTGAGGTTCTTTAGGAATAATACTTAAAAGTATTAAAATACTTCATATTTTAATATGAAGTATTGTTGAACTATCTGTAGATGGAATTACAAATTGAACAAAACTACTTTATGGCCTATGTGTTTAAAATTATTTGGATAAGAGTATATAGGTCCTAGCAAAATGAAAAAATGACCATATGTAAAGCCTGGAAAGCCTTTGTAAAAAGCACTCATGTTTGAGATAGCTTACTTTTTATGCCCTAAGAAGCAAATGGCAAAAGTAAAATTGATTTTAGAATTTCCCTTAAATTATAAGAGGGTAACATAAAATCTATCATCTTCATGTTTGTCTCCTTTCTTATTTGTTGTAGGCCAGTAGCTGCTAGCCTTCTCATATGAGCAAAAAGCCATTTCCCCAATTCTAATGTTCTCTTCATATTGGGATACGCTCCTAATAAGGACTTTGTGCTGAGATGTGGGAAAGAGTATATCTAGCCCTATTCTGTACTCTGCTGAGAATCTACATAGTTCAGAGCAAGGAGAAGAGACGGGGAAAGACCAGGTGGCGGATTCTAACCTAGAAATTTGTCTAGATTCCAGAGGCTACTACATTTATGTGAATCTGCTTATAAAGGGCCCCTTCAAAATTGTTCTTTTTGCTTATGAGCTCAAACCATAATATATTATTTGGTAGTGTAAATAACAGTTGCATTAAAGGCATATGAAACATATGACTGAAAATAAAATATGTTAAATTGAAGCTCCAAAAGTATAAAAGAAGAGCAAATTCTGGATAGAAAAAAGGGAGGTTCACACACACATGCACACACACACATTTTTCATCTACGTGATTTCCTAGCACTAGCACAGTGTTGTCCCTTGAGCATCAAAGTAAACCTGACTGAATTTTTCCGTGATGACATCATCCTTTCTACTTACAGTCTCACATCCTGCACTTAACAACATGCAGGCACATCAGTAAGACAAGATTGTAAAAGGAGTCTAACTGGGGAACTGTTTTCATGATATTTGATAGTACTAATTGTGGTCACTGCTTTCAAAGCACTGTGGATGTAGAATATCATGTCAGGAAAAGTCACTCTCACCATATGGAAAATGGAAAATTAATTACTTTAAAATGAGCTGTTACTAAATGTGTTGGAGAAACTCAAGTCTTTGGAACAAATCAATAATGAATATGTATGCTATTTCTTAAAGAGGAACATTCATAGATGTTATATTAAGAGCCTTTTCTAAAAGGCTGAAATTTGGGGAAAAGAGTTGCTTTTTCATGTAAAAATGTCTGAGAATTGCTAGGTAATTTAAAATGTAAGCACTCACCATATTTATGTGTGTGTGGTCCAAGGTATGTGGTACTGGTACATTACAGAGTAATGGAATAACGTTTTTTAGATGAGGTAACTGAGTTTACAGTATATAGAGCTCTTCAACTGTATCTTAAGCTCTTAGGGGCTGACTACATGAATGCCTTCTATTGTTTGACTTAGCAGTTTGAAAATGCATTACATATCATGCATGAAGCCTTCTAGTATGTGTTTTGTGTTTATATTACTGTGCTGGTCATGTCTAATTTCACACCAGTGTAGGCTGCTTGTCTAACAGATGCCTCGCTAGCATTGGTGTTTCATATAAGAAGTAAAAAAAAGTGGTAATTTGCATATCTTGAAGCCAAAAGAAACAAACAAAAATCCCAGCTCAATCAAAAATTGTTAAAAAAGAATTAAATCGTTGAAGTGACAAGGAAGAAAAGAACCCGAAAATGAAGGTGAAACAATTCAATAAATTCAGAAAGTCTTTTGAGAGTCTGTTTTGTAGGTGTTATGGAGGATGTGAAGCAAATAAGTCATAGATTCTTTCTTCTACATCAGGGACACTTAAGTGCTTTTGTGCCATGTTCTTTTTGGCACTTGAGTGAAGCCTGTGGATCATTTCTCATCATGCTATTTTTAAATACATGAAATAAATACAAAATAAAAGGAACCAGCTTTATTAAAATATAGTTATTTCAATATTAAAATCAACATTAAAACACAAATTTAAAATAATATGTTTGTATTTTAAAAAGGTTAATCTGGCATTGCTTCTAATAAATCCTATAGTTATAAAATGGAGAAGAGAGTAAACCCAGTATTTCCAGATATCAGGAACAATTGTAATATGAAATAAAAGCTTCTACAATTTTTACTGATGAGAAAACTACTGTGATTTTTTTGTCTACATTTATAATTGAAGGGATTTTAAACTTCAATTAAAAGCTAGTGAAAAAAAACATTTTTTTTTTTTTTTTTTTTTTTTTTTGCTCATCTCAGATTCATGATTCTCCCAGAAAAGGACCCTTTCTTGTAGTGAGGAGTATTGTAGTAAGGAATATTCTAATAAACAAACAAAACTCAGAATAAATGGATTTTTACAGAATAAACAAAATGCAGTGGGAAGATTAACACAGGAGAGATTAATCTTTACTTATCTAATAAATGTGTGTGCAAACATATATGTGTGTAACCAAACCATATGTTGTTCTATGTTGTTATATTTGCTACATTTAAAATTGTTCAAAGGGCCGGGCGCGGTGGCTCAAGCCTGTAATCCCAGCACTTTGGGAGGCCGAGACGGGCGGATCACGAGGTCAGGAGATCGAGACCATCCT
>NW_016810151.1:192526-235152 GCF_001698545.2 Rhinopithecus bieti
GAGCGAGACTCCGTCTCAAAAAAATAAATAAATAAATAAATAAATAAATAAATAAATAAATAAATAAAATTGTTCAAAGATTGAAAAGTAGATATATGATCCTTTTTTTCCACAGACTTAGTTAATGCCATCTGATATGATAATAAAGCAAACATTTACTTAGCATTTACTTCGTGTCATTCAGAGTAAGCTTTTTACATATATTAAATCATCAAATAATTTGAAACTCAAGATAGATCTTGCCACTTCTTAGCTCAAATTTTTTCAAATGGCACCTCAACTTTCTTGGAGAAAAAGCCAAAATCTATAGGACAGCCTACAAAGCTCTATATGCACTGTTCCTTGGCGACCTTTCTGATCTCATTTGTTATTAACTTGTCCCTTACCTGACTTTGTTGCAGCCACACTGGACTCCTTGCAATTCTTTGAACCTGACAAGTAGGTCCCATCCACCACAGAGCCTTCACAGTTGTTCTCCTACCTTCTTAGAGTATTATTTTCCCACAGATGTGTATGACTTGCTTCTCACTCTCTTCATGTGCCTGCTCAAATGTCATGTTTTATCTGAGGCCTTCCCTGACCAACCTATATAAAGAGCCTTTCAAGAATGCTCTTCCAGGCTTTTCAACTGCCAAACATTTATTGAATGCTAACTGTGTACAAGATCTGATAAATAAAAGAAGAGTAAAGCATTACTGGGTCCTCCCCAAGAACTTGCAGTCTAGTTAGGTACATAAAATATGAACATATAATAATATAGATATCAATGGCAAGTGCTAAATAAATGATACCCACCAGTGGTTCTCAACTTTTGTTTAACCATAACATACGTTACAGTGATAGCATTCCATTGATTATTCAACATATGTATATTGAACACCTAAAATATACAGGGCAAAATATTCGATGCTCACATGCTTCATGCCTTTGTGGATTAGCAGGGGATAATAACATTAAGCTGGTAATTAAAAAGTATGCAAACAGTGAATTTCAACTGCTGTGTATAGATACAAGAAAGTGTACATACATGACCAGCTTTAAGAGGAGGACCTAAACTAGTCATATACAAAGGATATGTTAGATTATTTTGGAGCATAATGAGAATAAACAAGACAGAGAGGGAATACAGAGTGTGCCAAATACAGTAAATTGCACACGTGAAAGCCCTCAGATGTGAAGGTGCATGATGGCTTTGAGGAAGTAAAGGAAAGCAAGTATGTCTGGAGACTAGCACGTAACTCAAGAGAATCAAGAGATGAGACCAGAGCTAAGTCTTGTTGGATGCTGGCATTTATCTTAAGTATAACAATATGCCATTGAAGTATTAATATTTTAAACAGAAGCATGATAGACTCCTTTAAAATGACAACATTAGCAGTATAGAGGATTGGAAAGGAGAAGTGAAGGTGGAACTAACTACCCAAGTCAGGAGGCTATTTCCCAGCTCAGGTGACAGATAATGACCACTTATCCTAGGGTAGTGGCAGTGGAATGGGAAAGAATAGATAGTTTTGAGGTATATTGAGACCAGGTGGACTTGTCAGAGCTTGGTGATAAATTGGATAGAACGGGTTAGGGAAATTGGTCCGGAGTTTCCTACTTGAGGACACAGATGGATGGCGGTGCTTTGTTTTGCAATTGGAAAGGCCATGGAAGAGTAGGATTGGGGAAACATCGTTGTTTCTTACACACATGTGCATTCTATCTTCATGAGTACCTGAGGGTTATGAGCCTTGTTGGCTCCCTGTCACACCACTCCTTTCATTTCTGCTCAAGGAAACATAAACAAATGAGTAAGGAGGTGCTTTAGAAGTAAACTTGAATTTTCTTTGACCTAGTCCTTGAAAAATATTTCAGTTGTAAGCTGTTAAGATCTATACTTTTAAAAGTAACAAATGTTTATAGACTTGCCTCTCAGCTGATCTAGATACACCATTGTTTAGATAGACCTCTGCTGATATACATAGTGGGTTCTTGTAAGGGTTCAGAAACAGTTTGTCTAAGTGCTCGGGGAAGTTTGCATGTCAGCAATGGAATTTAAATTGTTCAAACATGGTGCAAATAAATGTACAGAGAAATCTGTGGCAAATGCAATATAAACATGTAGTGACTGAACCAAGTATTAAAGCTGGAAAAATGCAAGCATGTACCAGGAATAGTGAATAGAAAAACATGGTTGATGTGGATCATATATGGAGAGAACGTTTGGCACACAGACTGGTGAAGCTCACATCTCATAACTATAAGACTTAAGTATTTGAACTTTTTTTTGTAAGCATTGAGCTGGAGAATGAGAGCATTAAATTTAGGAAGATTAATCTGAGGTTGATGTGTATTCCTATTAAGTTGGAGAAATTTGAGGTAGGAGACAGGAGGATCGTGGGGTAAAGTTTCTGCATTTGTTTAGATCTGAGATGTTAAACGGTCTGAAGTTAGTGGGTCAACATTTGATTAAAAGGGGCAGGGCAATTGAAGAGATATTCGTTGGAAAACAGCAATGAGCTAGATTGGTGATTTACTGGGCACAAAAAGAAGGGATGAAGGAAGAATCAAAGCTACTATAATGTTTGCAATTTGAGACAATATGATGATTAGGGGACAGAACAAAAGAAGGAAATTCTGTTTTTGTGGGAGACATATAATGACTTGATAGATGTACTGAATAGCAAGATGTGTAGGTGGATATTATGGATATTTTTGAGATTATGTTTATGTTTTTTAGTGATTTTAAAATCCCCAAATTTTCGTTGGCACCCTGGACTGAATTTTATTTCAATTAGTTTAAATGTCCTTTTCTTCAGTTTTCTAACAAACATGTACCTAAATTTTACTATATGCCCGTCATTATTTCAATAACTTCTGTTTAAACTTATATAACCCTCATAGCAACTTCATGGTGTAGCTGCTATTATTATGTCATTTCACAGGCGAAGTTAATATGCCTCATGTCAACACAACTAGTAATTGAAAATCAAGTATTCAAACTCAGGCAGTCTGGTTCCAAATGTACTTATGACCACTCCATTCTGCTGCCCCTCACTGTATATGGAATATATGCCTTAGCTACAATCATATTTGTATTTATTCAATAAATATTTCACAAGTACTATTTGATGGGTTGTTACATTAGGTGCTAGGGATAAAGTGGTGAACAAAACCAGTCACTGTTCCATTCCTCATAAAGCCTACAGCCTAAAAGGAGAGATAGTTGTTAATCAATTAATCATATGAAGGAACTTGAGAGCAGGAGCACTTAAACAATGTGGATTTTACCCAGATAAACTGAAGTGTAAGGGGTGGAACTTACAGTTATTTGGGTGAAGAAGTATGAGAAGAGCAGAGAAGACACATAATGTGCAAGAAGTCTGTGGTGGGAGGCACCATGGAGAACATGCAAGAATTGGAACAAATGCTAGCATGGCTACAGGAGACAGAGGGCCTATGGTACTAGAGCAGACCATGTGCAGGCTAATACAAACCATGGAAGCCACATCATAGGGAGCTTTGTCTTTATCCTAAAAGCACTAGGAAGTCATTGAAGATTTTTAAGCAGGGAAAATCTCAATCAAATTTTCCATTTGAAAACTCTAATTTGATTAGACTGTAGAACTCAGAGGTGAATGCACAGCATGGTAATGAAAAAAAAAAAAAACAGAAGATATTGTAATTACATCAGCATAGAAAGGTAAAACATTTGTCTTAAATGTTTATTTTTTCCTGTGTATAAGTGGGCTTACTACAGTAATTACAGATGTGGTGAGATAACTAATAATCAACTCTCCTCAGGGCATTATTTGTAAATGTAATTAAAAGTAGACATGTATTTGAAAAAAACATTAAATTAATTGAAGATAAGCTATTATCTAGGATCGGTATTAGGTGCTTTCTAGGATATCTTATTTAATTCTCAAAACATGTTACAAATGTTAGGCCTTCAGTTCGAAAGGTTAATTAGATTAAATTGTTGTTCTTGGTTATTATTAGTGCAGTGACATTAGCAGCAAAAAAAAAAAAAAAAAAAAAAAAAAAAAAAAAGGTTTCCCTAAAATCATTTAGTAATCTGTGAGCCACTAAAATAAATTCCTTTCTTGGAATCCATCTGTTAAAAAATCTTTGAACTTTTGAAAATACTTATCTCATATATAATTTACAGATGAGTACCCAAAAGTAGTTTTGACTAAAATATTAGAGCCAGAGACTCTGAACTCACAATTTGCTGCCAATAATGATAAATCATGATGTCATGGAACATGCAGAATATTTGTTGGAAATGAAAAATTCAAGATTATATATATATAAAAGTTTCATACTCCTAAGGAAGTTACTCAATTGTGGAAGAGACAGAAAACCGATGCACATTCTCAAAATAAAACTATCATCAATTTGATTGATCTATAATTAATAATAATTTCTATTAATTGTATGGAGAATCTGAGGACTGTCATACCTGCTGTCTGAAACTCCTTCCTCTTTCTGAGAAATCTTTCATATTCCATTTTGTATGTCACTTTTTCTGTCTTATCACTCAGCTATGACTTAAGGGTTTCCAGGATGAAAGTGTCAGGAGAAAAGAAATCAATGTTTTACTTCTGCAGAAGTATTATTAATTTTTTTCCTTTTGTCCCTCCTTGAGAGCAATAGCATAATTATTTTTTCCAAAGTCTATGTTACTTCTTAGTTTAAAATGTTAAAATCTACAATTCAAGTAGGAAAAATGGCAGATAGGAGACAGGACTAACAAGCAGCTCCCACTTAGATGGACAGAACAGTGTCTGGAGACTCACATTGTGAACTTTTGCTCCAAGAACCATCACAGGAACAAATCAGGAAAACAGAAATAATTCAAAGATCCTTTGAAACAAGCAGCTTGCTTCTGCAAATGCCATGAGACAGCTGAAAAAACTATGAGTTCCCAAAGTGTGTGAGGTAAAAAGTCAGCCTCTAAACATATATCCCCACTGTGAACCAAAAAATACTGATCATAGGAGAAGGACTTAACCTTACCTAGAGCCAAAACACATTTAGGAAGCCAAATGAAAGATAAAAGTAGAAGAAGCAGTGGGGAAGAGCCCCACGGGCACTTCCAGTCTTCAGCTCAAGTCCAGGGAAGCCATTTCTGGCCTTATCTCACAGAGGTCCTTGGGGAAAGGAAAGCAGCTGGTGGAATTTGGGAGGTGCACAGGGTGAGGTAGACTTCTAGCTTAACTTTGTAATAATTTCGACTGAACACAAACTTTCCTGAGCAGAATCGGGGGAGAGAGGGAGAACAGGAAGTGCAGATACAAGTACAGATGCCACAGATGGTGTGGGTAGCCAGGCCAAGGCCTGAGAGCCCTGCTTGCTTTCTCAATTGGGATGCTTGTAGCCTGGGGCAAGATCTCAGCCCTGCCCACAAGCTGCCTGGATATAAACTTAGTGCAGTTGGGGAGGCACAGTGGGAGTGAGACTGGCCTTGCTGACTATGTGGCATCTGGGTGAGCCCTGTCACTGCCAGCCTTCCCCCACTTCCCTGGTGACCTGTACAATGCAGCAGAGGCAGCCATAATCTCCCTGGGAACATAGCTCCATTGGCCTGAAGGCCACCCCCAAACCCCCACAGTGGCTGCAGCCAGCCCTGCCCAAGGAGAGTCTGAGCTCAGATCCACCTAACTCTGCTCCTACCTGATAGTTTTTCTCTATCTACCTTGGTAACCAAAGACAAAAGACATAATCTCTTGAGAGCTGTGTGACCCTGCCCATCACCTAAGAAACCTGAGCACTCATCTGGTCAATGTAGGCAAAATTATATCCCTCTTCTACTGCTATCCTCCTTTCACTCTCTTGAAAGCACCACCTCCAGGCTGGAGGCCAACCAACTCAAGTCATTACAGCAACTCATAACAGAACAACCCTGCTTCGAAGAAGGAAAAAACAACAGCTAATTCTACCACCTGACACACCCTGGCTAACTAGAGGTCCTGAGTCTGTCCACATGACAACTTCACTGCTAGCATAACCAACACTCAAGAAAACTAGTGCACTAAACAAAACTATAACCAAGGACTCCCACAGAGTCCACTTTACTCCCCTGCCATCTCCACCAGAGCAGGTTCCAGTATCCACAGCTGGTAGACCTGAAGATAGATTGCATCACAGGACACTTTGCAGACATTCCCCAGCACCAGCCTAGAGCCCAGTTGCCCCACTGGGTGGCTAGATCCAGAAGGGCAATAACAGTCACAGGAGTCTGGCTCTCAGGAAGCCCTATTCCTAGAAGAAAGAGGAGAGCACTGTATCAAGGGATTACCCCATGGGGCAAAAAGAATCTGAATAGCAGCCCTTGAGTTCCAGATCTTTCCAATGAAACATTCTATCTAAATGAGAAGAAATCAGAAAAGTAATTCTGGTAATATGACAAAACAACATTCTATGACACCCACAAAAGATCATACTAGCTGTCCAGCAATGGTCTAAACCAAGAAGTCTCTGAAATGCCAGAAAAAGAATTCAGAAAGTTGATTATTAAGCTTCTCAAGGTGTCACCGGAGAAAGATGAAAAACAACTTAAAGAAATTAAAGGCTGGAGGCAGTGGCTCATGCCTGTAATTCCAGCACTTTGGGAGGCCAAAGTAAGTGGATCACTTGAGGTCAGAAGTTCAAGACCAGACTGATCAACGTGGTGAAAACCCATCTCTTCTAAAAATACAAAAAATTAGCCAGGTGTGGTGGCTCAAGCCTGTGGTCCCAGCTACTTGGGAGGCTGAAGCTTGAGAATTGCTTGAACCCAGGAGACAGAGTCAAGATTGTGCCACTGCACTCCAGTCTGGGCAACAGAGGGAGACTGTGTCAAAAAAAAAAAAAAAAAAAAAAAGGAAAGAAAGGAAGATAAAAAAGAAAAAAGAAATACAAAAAGCATATAGGATACAGATGAAAAAGTCTCCAGAGAAATAGATATCATAAAGAAAGGAAATCACAACTTCTAGAAATAAAAGGCACACTTAGAGAAATGCAAAATACACTAGAAAGTTTCAACAATAGAATCAAACAAGTAGAAGAAAGAATTCAGAGCTCAAAAAAGTCTTTTGAATTAACCCAACATGATGAAGACAAATAAAAATAATTTTAAAAATGAGCAAAGACTCCAAGAAATTTGGGATTACGTTAAATGACCAAACGTAAGAATAATTGGTGTTCCCAAGGAAGAAGAGATATCTAAAAGTTTGGAAAATTTATTTGAGGGAAATCAAGGAAAACTTCTCTGGTCTTGCTAGAGATCTAGATATCCAAATACAAGACAGTCTAAAGAATACCTGGTAAATTCGTCACAAACAGATCATCACCTGGGAACGTACATAGTCATCAAACTATCTAAAGTCAAGATGAAAGAAAGAATCTTAAGAGATGAGAGGCAAAAGCATAAGGTAGCCTATAAAATTAAACCTGTCAGATTAACAGGAGATTTCTCAGCAGAAACCCTGTAAACCAAAGGGATTGGGGTCCCATCTATAGCCTCCTTAAAATAATCATCAGCAAAGAATTTTGTACACAGCAAACTAAACTTCACCAATGAAAGAGAGATAAAGTCTTTTTCAGACAAATGAATGCTAAGAGGATTCACCACTACCAAGCCAGCAATATAAGAAATGCTAAAAGAAGTTCTAAATCTTGAAACAAAACCTTGAAATACACAAAAATAGAACGTCCTTGAAGCATAAATCTCTCAGGACCAATAACACAATGAGAAAACAATGAGAAACAATAACACAACGAGAAAAAAAAAAGGGTTTTCAGGTAACAGCTAGCGTGATGAATAGAACACTACTAAGTCACATTTCAATGCTAGTGTTGAATGTGAATGCTCCACTTAAAAAGTACAGAATCGCAGAATGGATAAAAATCCACAAACCAAGTATCTGCCCTCTTGAAGAGACTCATCTAACAAATAAGAACTCACCTAAACTTAAGGTAAAGGAGTAGAAAAAGATATTTCATGCAAATGGAAACCAAAAGCGAGCATGGGTAGCTATTCTTATATCAGACAAAACAGACTTTAAAGGAAAAACAGTTAAAAAAGATAAAGCGGGACGTTATGTAATGTTAGAAGGATTAGTCTAAAAGGAAAATATCACAATTCTAAATATATATGCACCTAACATGGGAGCTCCCAAATTTATAAAACAATTACCACTACACATAGGAAATGAGATAGACGGCAACACAGTAATAGTGAGGGACTTCAATACTCCACTGACAGCACTAGATAGATCATCAAGACAAAAAGTCAACAAAGAAACAGTGGACTTAAACTATACCCTAGAACAAATGGACTTAACAGATATTTACAGAACATTCTATCCAACAACTGTGGAATAAAGATTCTTTTCTTCAACACCTGGAACATTCTCTAAGACAGCCTACAAAACAAGTCTCAATAAGTTTAAGAAAATTGAAATTATATCAAGTACTCTCTCAGACCACAGTGGAATAAAATTGGAAATTAACTCCAGAGAGAACCCTCAAAGCTATACAAATACATGGAAATTAAATAATCTGTTTCTGAATGATCCGTGGGTCCACAATGAAATCAAGATGAAAACTTAAAAATTCTTTGAACTGAATGATAATAATGATGCAACCAATTAAAATCTCTGGGATTCAGCAAAAGCGGTGCTAAGAGGAAAGTTCATAGCATTAATTGCCTACACCAGAAAGTCTGAAAGAGCACAAATAGACAATCTATGCTTATTACCTCGAGGAACTAGAGAAACAAGAACAAACCAAACTCAAACCCAGGAGAATAAAAGAAATAACAAAGATCAGAGCAGAACTAAATGAAATTGAAACAATGACAAAAAATACAAAATATAAATGAAACAAAAAGCTTGTTCTTTGAAAAGATAAACAAAATTGATAGACCATTAATGAGATTAACCAAGAAAAGAAGAGAGAAGTTCCAAATAAGCTCCAGTTAGAAACAGGTCAGGTACGGTGGCTCACACCTGTAATCCCAACACTTTGGGAGGCCAAGCTGGGCAGATCACCACGTTAGGAGTTGAAGGTTAGCATGAACAACATTTTGGAACCCTGTCTCTACTAAAAAATAGAAAAATTAGCCGGGCGTGGTGGCACATGCCTGTAATTCCAGCTACTCAGAAGGTTGAGGCAGGAGAATCACTTGAACCCTAGGAGGTGAAGGCTGCAGTGAGCCGAGATTGTGCCATTGCACTCCAACCTGGGCGACACAGTAAGATTCTGTGAAAGAAAGAAAGAAAGAGAGAGAAAGAGAGAGAGAGAGGGAAGAAAGAAAGGAAGGAAGGAAGGAAGGAAGGAAGGAAGGAAGGAAGGAAGGAAGGAAGGAAGGACATTCAGATTAGTAAAGAGTAAGTCAAATTGTTGCTGTTTACTGATGATGTGATCATATACCTAGAAAACCCTAAAGACTCCTTGAAAAAACTCCAGATCTGATTAATGAATTCAGTAAAGTTTTAGCATACAAAATCAATGTACACAAATCAGTAGCACTACCATATACCAACAACGACCAAGCTGAGAATCAAATCAAGAACTCAATCCCTTTTACAGTACCTGCAAAAAATAATAAAATACTTAGCAGTATACCTATCCAAGGAAGTCAAAGACCTCTACAAGGAAAACTTCAAAACACTGCGGAAAGAAATCATAGACAACACAAGCAAATGGAAACACATCTCATGCTCATGGATGGGTAGAATTAACATTGTGAAGATGACCATACTTCCAAAAGCAATCTACGAATTCAGTACAATTCCCTTCAAAATACAATCATCATTCTTCACATAACTAGGAAAAAAAAATCCTAAAATTCATATGGGACCAAAAAAGAGCCTGCATAGTCAAAGCAAGACTAAGCAAAAAGAACAAATCTCATGGCATCACATTACTTGATTTCAAACTATTCTGTAAGGATATAGTTACCAAAACAGTATGGCATGGTATAAAAATAGGGAAATAGACCAATGGAACAGAATATATAACCCAGAATAAAGCCAAATACTTACAGCCAGCTGATCTTCAACAAAGCATACAAAAACATAAATTGGAGAATGGACACCCTATTTCATAAATGGTGCTGAGAAGACTGGCAAACTACATGTAGAAGAATGAAACTGGATCCCTGTCTCTCACCATATATAAAAGTCAACTCTAAGATGACTTGAAACTGTAAAAATTCTGAAAGATAACATCAGGAAAAACTCTTCTAGACATTAGCCTAGACAAAGAGTTCATGACCAAGAACCCAAGAGCAAGTGCAACAAAACAAAGATAAATATATGGGACTTAACCAAAAAGCTTCTGCCCAGCAAAATAACCAATCACCAGAGTAAACAGGCAACCCACAGTATGGGAGAAATATTCACAAACTATGCATTTGACAAAGGACTAATATCCAGAATCTACAAGGAACTCAAACAAGACAGCAATAAAAAAATTGAATAATCCCATTGAAAAGTAGGCAAAGGACATGAATAGAAAATTCTCAAAAGAAGATATACAAATGGCCAACAAACATGTGAAAAATGCTCAACATCACTAATTATCAGGGAAATGCAAATCAAAACCACAATGTGATGCCACTTTCTGCAAGAATGGTCATAATTTAAAAATAAAAAAAAATAGATGTTGGCCTGGATATGGTAAAAAAAGGAACACTTTTACACTGCTGGTGGGAAATTAAACTAGTACAACCACCATGGAAAACAATATGGAAATTCCTTAAAGAACTAAAAGTACAAATACAATTTGATCCAGCAATCCCACTACTGAGTATCTACCTGGAAGAAAATAATTCATTATATGAAAAAGACACTTACACACACGTTTATAGCAGCACAATTTGCAATTGCAAAAATATGGAACCAGCCTAAATGTCCATCAACCAATAAGTGGATAAAGAAAATGTGGTGTATATAAATATGGTGTGTGTGTATATATATAATGATATATATATCATGTATATATATAATGATATATATCATTTATATATATTATGATATATATATATATATCATGAATACTACTCAGTCATAAAATGGAATGAAATAGTGGCATTCACAGCAACCTGAATGGAGTTGGAAGCCATTATTCTAAGTGAAGTAACTCAGGAATGGAAAGCCAAACGTTGTGTGTTCTCAGTTATAAGTGGGAACTAAGCTATGAAGATGCAAAGGCATAAGAATAATATAATAGGCTATGGGGACTTTGGGGGAAGGGTGGGAGGGGGTCGAGGGATAAAAGACTGCACAATGGGTGCATTGTACACTGCTCAAGTGATGGCTGCACCAACATCTCAGAAATTATACCTAAAGAACTTAGCCATGTAATGAAACACCACCTGTCTCCCCAAAACTATTGAAATAATAATAATAGTAAATGTTAAAATCTTTCTGTTACTCCTCTTTATGAACATCGAGATTTCTATTTGAATTTTTTAGATAACCTCACCAATTGACTTAATTTTAAAGTGTAGAACTAGACTTTTGCAGGTTTTAAGAAATTAATCTCAGTGTGTTCATATGCAAACGATTAGTTGGGAGAACAGAAGCTTTTCATAGTTGATGATGATTCCATGTGGATGGATATATAAATTAGACACACAGTATATAAAAATGGAAGGAATACATTTGTTGTCAAACTTCCTGTACTTTCTCCTTTGTGAAGCATTTGTTGCTTCTTAAACTATCAATGACATAGTAACCTTTTTGCAGACATTATTTTAAAGCTTTGTTAACGTATAATTAACGTGTAACAAAAGTTACATGTATTTATGGTGTATTTGTGATGTTTTCATATATGTGTATATTGTGAAATGATTAAATCAAGATAATTAAAATATTCATCACCCCACTTACTTTTTTTGTGACGAGAACATTTAAAATCTTCTCTCTTAGCAATTATTATGTGATACATTGTTATTAATAATAGTCACCAGGTTGTACAATAGATCTCCAGCACTTACTCATACTGGCTGACTGAAACTGTGTCCTTGACTAACATCTCCCAAGACCTCAACCCCTTTCTCCTACTCCTGGCAATCACCGTTCTTGTCCCTGACCTTATGAGTTCAACATTTTTAGATTTCACCTATTAGAGAAGCTTTCAGTTCACAGAAAAATTGAGTGGAAAGTACACCAGAGTGGTATATTTGTTAACAGTCATTGAACCTATGTTAACACATTGTCGCCCAAAGTCCATAGTTTTTAGGGTTCACTCTTAGTGTTGAACAGTCAGTGTTTTTACAGATGACATGTATCCAATATAGTATCATACAGAATAGGTTCACTGACCTAACAATTCTGTGTATTCTACCTTTTCATCTGTCCCTCCCTGCTAACCCCTGATCTTTTTACTTTGCCTTTTCCAGATTGTCATATAGTTGGAATCATAGTCTGTAGTATTTATTCTTTCACTTAGAAATATGCATTTAAAGTTCCACCATGTATTTTAATGGCTTGATAGCACCTTTTTTTTTTTTTAGCACCAAATAATCCATTGTCTGACTTTACCATCGTTTCTTTATTATTCATCTACTAAAGGACATCTTGGTTGTTTCCAACGAATAGAACTGCAATAAGCATCCATGGGCAGATTTTTAGTAGATATGTTTTCAACTCCTTTACATAGTAACTTTTATTGTCCATCTTGTAAGCCTGAGGCATGAGGACTAGATTTGACCTTCATTTCAAATATTAGTTTATATTACGCCAGAGATGATTTCAGATAATTCAAAATGCTGTACTTATTTGCCAACTTTGTCAGTTAAGTGATTAATTTCATGATTTCAGAGGAAGAAGGGTGTACTAAAACTCTGCTATGAGAAACTTGTTTTATATTTCCTTTTTATGCATGTGAATATTCCTATGGCATTACAGCATGAATATTGCACTAAAATTTTGATGTAAGATCTGTTCTATATAAAGTGGAATTTATCTTGGAGACAGAAAAAGGAGAAAGGGTCAATTTTGAATTCAAGCTTAGTGTGTTCAACTGTCCTAAATCATAGCTCACTGCTTGAGGCACAGGGTCTTACTGGAGAGTCCCCAGGAGAGGGTTAGGGTACCACAAAGGTTTTTTTTTCCTTTTAAAACATTTCTATAATTTTTATCTTAAAGACCATATTTTCATCATTTATCAAGCCACTTGGTTGTTATAGTTAGACACCTTGATACTATGAATGTTCAAGGAAATAATTTTATTGAAAGAGATTATTTTTCTATTAAATATACAGTGAAACTAAAAGTAGCAAGGGGATACAGGCAGAAACATTAATTTCATCATGGAAAGAGTGACTTTATTGCCTGCCTATTTGAACAGTACACTCTATATACCCTTTGGAAAAGAAAAAACATTAGTTCTTGGCAAGCCTCATGTCTTCATTTATGTATCTCTTCTGTTTTATATCTCAAATGTCTACTTGATGTAATCAAGGGGAGTAGTATGACTTAAACTTTTGTGAAGAATGAATTATTTAAACTACCAGTATTAAATTTTCAGTTCGCACAATGCAAGGGAACTAAAGATACCATTCTCTTAGTCTTTTTACTTTTGACTTGAATAGGTGAAAGAGAATATATGATTCTTTATTTTAATGCTGCCTGGACAAACATTTGGGAGATAAATCAAATGTTGAAATATATTACCTTCAAGGCATTGGTGGGCTATCATGGAACAGTTGAAAGTGTAGGAGCATAAGAGACCAAATGATTTTGTTTGAACTGTGCATAAGCTCAATTTCTTCATCTGGAAAATGGGGCTTCTCTTACCTACCCAATTCATTTGGTGGTGTTTTTTGAGAATTAAATAGGACAATTCATATGAAAGTAAACGTTGTGTACCTAGAGCACTGAAGGCACTTACAACACGAGTACCCTCCTCCCAACTCCCACCATAACTTTCAGGAAACAGTAAGTCAGTACCCCCTGTGTGTAAAGCACCATATTTGGCACTGTGGCAGTGTAATGCTAAATAAGATCCTGGTTCTCCAGATGCAGATTATTATAACATTATAAATAGAATTAGTTATGAATGCGCTTCATGACACCATAACTAGGACATACTGCTGCATATATGTACAATATTTGAAAATGATTTTCATGTTTGTATGTCTTAGTAACTACACCCAGGGTAACTACTGGATTTGATGGGAGTTGAGAGACATGGAGATGATTTAGGAGGGAAGCTAGTCAGGCAGTCAAACACCACACTTTATAAAACTCCAAATTATAGCTTCACTGTCCCCCCATGAATGTGCTGTCTAATATGATAGCCACTAGCCACATGTGGGTGTTTGAATTTAAGTTGATAAATGAAATAAATGGTTAAAAGTTCAAATATTCAATAGCCACGTGTGGCTAATGACTACCATATTGGTTAGCACAGATATAGGACATTTTTATCAATGTAGAAAGTTATGTTAGAAAACTATTCAGAAGCTAAGGTTCAAATTTAGGGTAAAGATAAGAAGAAGTAAATTATTTGGCAGTCTCTTTCTGAATTCTTATACCCATAATGGAAATAATGCAATATTGGCAAGAAAACACGAGAGAAGGAAATCACAGATATTCAGTATGTTTTTACTTGCATTGATGACCTTTTTGGAACACTTACTAATACACTTTAATTTGCACCCCAATACACATAGTCAATGGGGTGTAACATCTTGTTTTATGAACATCGTATAGCAGAGGAGATTGAAATACAGATTTTAAGTACATTTACCAATCACAGCATGAAGGGAAATATAGCTGAATTTGAACTCAGGTAATTGGACTCCAGAGCCCTACCTGGCAACTAATCTGAAAAGCAGTGGATTGAATTAGTAATAACAGCCTTTAGAAGAAAATTTATTTTTTTTCTGTTTATTGTCACCCATCTTGGTTATTTCCTGACGGGAATGGGAAGGGCCCTTTTGGAATGCATAACTGTTCTCTTATAAGTCAATCAACCAAGCTATCAGTATTTTAGAAGCTATAAGTGTGTATGTTGGATTAATCTCATTGAGAGAGAAAATCAGTAGAGTCTTGATATTAGAAATTTTACTGTTCATCCTGTTGACTGCTTGCACACAATCCCAATAGCTTATTGGTAATAACTTCTCATTTTGCTAACACAAAATATTGAATCCTACACTTTAGACACTATTATACAATATAGCATGACTCTTGCTAGTGAGTGAGTGAGACTAAATTTCTGTCCAACTTAGGTTCAGCTTGACTGTTTTCTATTCATTATTCATATTCAGTAACTTTCAGAAAAGGTTTGAAAGTATTAAATTTTTCAGTTATGCTTTTCTGAATTTCTGGAAGGCATTTCATGTATGGTTATCCCATTAACTTAGTGAATTTTGAAGGCCTGGGAACATGTCCCTTGGGGATGTAAAACTTCTAATACAGAGTATTTGGTCCTGTTCTCAAGTCGATTATGATCTAGTTTGAGGAGGCAGTCTAGCATTCATTCATTCATTCATCAATTCGTTTTTGAGGACATAATATTGTCTAAAACAACTTTCCTGAGTGAACAAAGATAACATATAATTTAAATGTTGTAGTTATTTGAAGAATTGAGCAGTTAATACTGCTCAATATGCTCAATAAAACTAATATGGAAAACATATCAGGTGAGCTATTGAAGGTTCTCTTTTAAATTCCTGATGAGCAGAGATCCTTATTTCTAGTTATACGTGATGGACTTGATAGGACTAATGAGTGTGACTTTAAAAAATCCTCAAATAAAATGTTTTATCTGGATGAAAATTGAAAGCTTCTAGTCACACTGTTTACTATTTTCTAGTCTTCAGCTGGCATGGGAACACTCAATTTAACAGCTCTTCCTCAGAAGCAAACACCCCATAAATTACCTAAATGCCAAGTAGTTAGACCAGGGTTACTGCTAAATTCTTCTACACTGGGAATTCCCAAGTTTTGCAGTATCAATAGCCAGCATTCATTTTATTTGTCTTAAAATGACTTTCCCATCTTCCAGTACGATTGCATTGAATTTTAAGTAAATACTGAGATTCTAGCATATGATAGGTACATGACTTTGTAAAGGGAAAGTAAATGCTATTTTCATTTACACGCTTAGTGGTTGTCCTTGTAAATTCTTCAAGAGTGGGCTGAATGATATTTGAGGACTTGTCACTTATGCCTATTCTTTCAAAATGTACCCCTTGGTGGATAAAGTGTCAAATCAATCTCTTGCTTCTTCAGTGCAAAATGGGTATTTTGTTCCTTTTTGCCACATAGATCATGTACCTCATGTCATTTAGCAAGCCTGTAGCTATGTGACTTATTTTATACTTCCTAGATTACAATTTTTACCTGCAAACTCATATTGGTTTGAAGTGGTTTCACATGTAGTTTTTCCTGTCCACCAGGGATATAGGTGGTAGATCTTAAAGTGACTCATTGTTTGGATTTAATTATGTTCTTTTCCTAAACATAGTTTTTGCCTTATTCATGTCTTTAAAAAGCTTTACCATCATCTCTTGGAGATTTTATTCAGCAGATTTTAAAAAAATATGTTTTGGCTGACATAACTTGCCTACTACTTGGATTTTTTTTAAATTTGGTAGTATTGATAAAATATAAAAGACACTAAAAATCCTATTACTTGTTTTGGAATTATATAAAATAAGTAAGTGTTCCTTGATACATCAATCAATTCCTTTCCTCAAAGGCAGTTACTATCAACTATGCAGGTCCTTCTTGAATTATTTCTAAATCTACATGCTATAACTATGTAAATATTTATATATGTATCACAACATATTTACATGCAATTTAACTTTATGTATGGCCAATTATATTGCATGTATATACACACTCACTAATGTGTACACATGTATATACATCATACAATGATACATTATGGAACAAATATCTGTTTGCAAATTTGTTTCTGCTTAAGAGTATATTCTGAACATATTTCTGGTTCAATACATGTACATATGTTGTATTTTTATGATCTTATAGAGTTTCATTGTATTTATATATTATATGTCATTCCACTAGCTCTCTTGATGTGTTTTTGTCTTTTCCTATTCAATCGGTGTTGCAACAAATATACTTGTACATATATTTTAATCATGAATGCTATTTTATGTGTAGAATATATTCTTAGAAGTGAATTGCTAGACTTAAGGAATTTATATTTTAATTTCAATACATGCTAATTAATGCTTATGAATACGTTACATGGGAGACATTATACTACACTATTTCTGATTGTTTTTATAACTTATCTAGGAAAGCATTCTTTTGAAAACCATTACTTGATGTCTGGGCAAAATCATTTAAAGAAATATTGCTATACAGGTAACCCTATATATGGTTTATATAGCTATAGTTACATAGACACGCATTTTGAGTGATGTAGTAACTGAATGTTTTAAGTTGTTATGTATAACCACAAAATCCCTGGAACTCTAGTAAGATCTCTAGTAAGAGTTGCACGTTGGGAGGACTTCACCAATCCACCTAAGCCACTATTTTAGTTTTTTATAACCATCCTTGTAAATGAGTTCAACAATCAACAATATTTTGGTTGTATTTAAGGGTTCACTGTGAATATAAGAAAGATTTTATAAATTTAAATCACAAAGTGCTTCTCCTTTGATGTTTTTGCTTGTTGAGGCAAAGTCCTATGTAGCCCAGCTCACCCGAAGGCATGGCTCATTCTTTCACATCACAAAGAATTACATTCTTTAGTTTCATGGAATGTCATGAAAATAAGTTATGTTCTATTAAAGAAAAAAGATAACACTTGGTATGGTTCCAAGGGAGACTTCCTGCTTAAAATTTTACGAGATGGTTAACAGAAAACTCTATCCAGTTTCACCCCCACCCTTATCTTAAGCACTTTCTTATCCCAGAATAGAAATGATGCAGAAAGTAAACAATGTATTTCATGGCCAGATAGCAGAGTTCAGACCAGAATTATGTTTGTATTATATGCTATTGCTATATTCTGTGGTTTAAAAGAAAATAGTCTGGAAAAAAGTCGTAGAATGTTAGATTTTTGATAGAACATCTCACTGTGTCACCTAAGTTGGAGTGCGGTGGCATGATCAAGGTTCACTGCAGCCTCAACTTCCTGGGCTCAGGCAATTCTCCTGCCTCAGCTCCCTGAGTAGCTGGGACTACTGGTGCACACAATATCTGGCTAATTTTTATTTGTAGAGATAGGATATACTATGTTGCCCAGGTTAGTTACTAACTCCTGGACTCCAATCTTCCTGCCTCGGCCTCGCAAAGTGCTGGGATTACAGGCATGAGCCATCACACACAGCAAATGTTATCACTACATTATTTTTAGCATTTCCCTTTCTTGGTATTGATGATTGAGACTTGTGATGTTAAATAATTCCGCTGCTCTCTTTTGACTTTATAATTCTTATGTAATTTTTACAGTATGTGTTTATACCTGTAAGAATGCAGGTGTATATATGTTATATGTATATCATATTCATATAATATATTTGTGTTTCTCCCATTCCTCTTTCACCAATGAGAAATATATTCATAAGTACTTTGTGAAAAATACTGATAGAATGCTTAGATGAAAGGGAAGTCCATAAAAATTATAGAAGAGAAAGAGAAGCGGCAGCCTGAGCTAAGAAAGGTACTTAACTATCTTTCCTCCTAGGTACGAAAAAGAAAAGGATATGTGCTTGCAGGAACACATTTTCAGTCCCTTACTGCCAGGTTAATTGCATAGCATTATACTTCCTTTCTAAGGTTCTTCACAAGCCTATTTATTGGCATGAGGTCATTCCAAAGCATGTTGTTGAAAGCATGTTTTTAAAACATCATTGTGCTGACTTTGACAGATTTATCCTAGAATGAATTTCTTTATTTTTCAGAATCTACCATTGAAGAAGATCCCATGCAAAGCCAATGCACCCTCGGGCTCCTTTTTTGCCCGAGACAATACAGCAAATTTCTTATCCTGGTGCCGAGATTTAGGGGTGGATGAAACATGTCTATTTGAATCGGAAGGTTTGGGTATGTATTTCCTTCAGAATTTTAGTTGATAAGATACTCAAGTTATCTTCTGTCTTTGTCAGTATAGCCATCAAAAAGTTTTCTGTATGATGTCATTTTGCAGATTATCAGCTTAAAAAGTCTGAGTTTGTTGAAAACTTGCAGGTTTGCTGCTAACTTGATACTTTGAAAATAGAGAAATGAATATGCCCTCTTACTATTGGTTACCTCATGGATACAAGAATAGAAACAGAAGTAGCACAGTTCTTTCCAAGCTAAATATAAGGGCCATTAGTGTAAAACTGTGGGTATTTGGAAAACACAGGGCTAAATTTTACCCCCAGACTTTGATCTGGATTAAAGGGTAGCTGTGCATGTTCTAGCCATGCACATGTTCTAGCCATGCAAGAGCACTCTTGTCTGTTCACCTCTACAACAGTATGGAAACACTATTGCCCATAAGCTCTACCTTTATTGGAACTACAGATTATTAGTTCATTTATTTATTTTTTAATGAGTTAAAAATCAGGCAAGATAACAAGAGGTTGATATCATCAAAGATGTTGAATTAAAAGACAGATACCTTAGTGCCTACACCTACTGAGATAACTGTCTAGATTTCTGTAGTTGTTTTCTGATTGGATTTTGGCAAAGTCACTTCCAAATCATAGAATGAGCTTATTTCTTTGGAAGAAAACATATATTGGAGCATTTAGTGTTTCAATACCACTCCATATACTAGGATAAAATGTTGAAACTTTCCATGTAGGCTCCACCACAGTACAACTCGAATATGTAAAATAATAGAACTAAAGGTTCATTTTTGCAAAATGCAACCAAGTTGAGAAAGGAGACATCTAGAGAAAAAAACCTTTGCTTTCTTTTTGCCTGAAGCCTTAAAAAATCGACTTAATAGGTCATACAATACCAAATATTAATATCAAAGTATGCTGAGCATCCTTCAGAGAGAACAAGTATACAAATTACCTTCCAAACAGCCAAAATGCCTATTGCCCCTAGGCCCCATTCCTATGTGTAACCTAGGAAATTTATGGAAACAGCTGAAATCTTACTCATTTTATATGCTTAAGGAAATCTGTATTTGTTCTCAGAGGAGTTGGTGTGATATGGCAAAGAAATACCATCAAGTTTCTGAAAATTCTCTTAGCAAAGATGGGAACAGCATAAATTTAGCCTGGGGGAATATTCTAGACCTGAATTTTAAAAAAAGGAAACAATAATCTTACAGTAGTCTGCTGTATACAATAGTGTGCTCATGAAATGCTCAGTAAATAAATCAGCTTTTGATTATTATTACCATTTCCTCATATCAAAGTAAAAAAATTTGGTGGAAGATGTGTGTGTACATAGATAATATCTGTTTTTCAGTCCTGTGGTTAATTTACAGATCAATTTTAACTTTCAGGTTTGTAGGAAACCATGTGAGTGGAGGATTATAGGAAGGGGGTATAGAAGAATTATTTGCACAATTAAGTAAAATCACTTACAAGATCTGGTAAATGTTAAGATCTTGTAAAAATATATAGCCATAAAATCAAATCTTAGTAACAAGTAGTACACTCTGCACGGGTGGACAATTAACATCACGATTTAAAATTCTACAGTGCCTCTGAATTACCAAAGAACAATCACATGGAGAAACTATCGTTAATTTGCTAGTCTGTTCATTGTACACTTTTTCATTAAAGAAGTATTTTCTCAGTGATTACTATAGGCTAAATTGGTTAATAAAATCTATGAATGTAAATATGGTCTTGTCTTATTTTCTCATTGTCCATGACTTCTTTGGTTATTCGAACTAATAAAATTTTCCTATGGACACTGAAAAGAATCCATCTAATATTAAATCCTCTCTGCTAGAAATAGCACTATAGGTGAAGGTTCTAATGGGTATTTACTTTGATGGCTTTTAATAATAAACCCCATTCAAATAATAATACATTTTACCCTAAAATTATAAAGTTTAAAGCAACTTATATAATGACCCTGGTACATAAATGCATACTCTGTAGCAAACAAAATTATGTCAGGAAGAACTTTTAGATGCCCTACTTCTTCAGCCTGTTTGAAAAAATATATTCTGACATTATAAAAAGTCCATAATTTATATTATACATATATAATTGTACAAAATTTTGTATAATTTTAAAGTTTATAAAATTTAAAATCATTTGTAAACTTCTCAGTACCAAGTTAAATTAATTAGTTAAGTTTTCCAGTTGATGCTCAATGAAAAGATAAATTTGCAATTTCTCCTGCTCAGAATAGAACCCAAAGTGATATATAATAGGCTCTAGGGATGTAATAGAAGGGGGTCAATATTATGGCATTGACTTTAGTATTAGTCAGAGAAAGGAAACAGCTGTGCTCATAGATGTTCATGATAATCAGGAGGAAGCACAATAAGAAGTTCCATTTCCACAAGTGGAACCCTTTCTCCTTGTTTTCATTATTATCATTATTATTATTATTATTATTATTATTATTCATTGTGGGTGAGGAAGAGATTGAATCGCTGCTGATGGCTTTGGACTCTACTTGCAGAATTGACTTTCTTGCAACAATAACACTGTGTCCTCTGCTTGATGTCTTTTCGCACTTCACTTTTGAAAGGAAATTTAGGGCAAGACTTTTTTTTTTTTATCCTCAAGATTTCATTTCAGTGGAACAGAAGATGAAGCATATCCTTTGTGTCCTAGTGTTTTGAACAGCAAATAAAATGAAAAGATGCTCTGATGAATGGGAAAAAAATGTGTTTGAATGATAAAGTAGATCACTGGAGAGTGTGTATGAAGAGGCTTCTGTGTTTAGCTGTTCAAAGGTCTTTGCCTGCATAAAGCATCCTTATCTTTGTGGCAACTGATATGCTACCCTCTGTTGCAGTGCTTTTTTGTACAAGTATTTGTTAGAGGATCTTGATTCACAACTCACTGTTCTCTTTTCACAACAGCTAATGACAAGAAACCTCAGTGGGTGAGGGAAGGTGTGCAAGGGATGAACTGGGGAGAATGGAGAGCAACTAATTCCATATGTGTATGTCATGTTTCTTGTCTTTTTTATGCTTGGCAGGTAACTTCCTATGCCACATACAGGGTTTAACCTGCAATTTATACTCTGTGGCTTTCTTTAGAGATAATTTTTCCTCGGTAAAATGTCAGTTCTTAGATCATATGTTCGCTACATTCTGAACTGTTTCAGAAATAAACCTATAGAAAAGTGGACATGAAGAACCTATTCTTAAAAGACTTATAAAAATCCAATTAAGATATTAAAATGTTGGACACTTTAGTAATAAGGTAGATGTGAATAAAAGCTATGAAAAAATAGCTAAATTAAGAAAATTATATAGTTAGTATTGGTAAGTATATATTACATCAGAGTCTTCCATACATTGCTGAAGAAAATTGGAAATTGGCATGCTTTCTTTGGAAGGCAATTTGATATTATATATCAAAGACCTCAGAAATATTTATACACTTTGATTAAGTTCTTCTGCTTCCAAAAATGTATTAAAAGGCAATTAATAGAGATAGGAACCAGAATGTCTACTGAAACATTAACAAAAATAACTGGAACCTATGATATTTGGTAGCAGCTTAAACAAATTGTAGTCATCCATAGATACCATCCAAAGATAATATTCTTGAAACTATTTAAGGAGATGGGAAAATATGATATATGATTAACATGAGGTCACCCATTTGTGTCTATATGTAACAATAACATTTAATATTCAGACTTTGAAAGAAAAATAAATAGTAATTAGGTTGTAAATTATATCATTTTCTTTAATTATCTATTAACAAACAAACTTAAGACAGTGAACAATTATGGCATGTAATCTGAAACATGAACAATTGATTTATATTATGCAATTGGACCAATTAGCCTAGAGATTTATTGACATAAAATTTTATACATCAGTATATTAAAAGGATTTTTCACATTGTTGAAGTTAAACTGATATTTTAAGTGATTACAGAATTGTATGTTGTATCATAACAAAGGTTTTTGCGTGGTCTGCGGAGCATGTTGTAACCAGAAGGGTCTACATAACCCTCACTCTGACCCCTGCTGTTCAAACCATGTTGACATACAAGTGACAAGAGAAACATTTCTTTTCATTACTCTGATATATTAAGATGAATAACAGTTTCATTTGATTCCTTTAAAACATTTAGGATTGTGCTTTAAGGTAAAAAGATGAACATAAATATTTTGTTGAATTCAGAATTATGTAGTTGATCAGTCTATAAACAAAATAGACCCCAATAATTATTTTATAAGAAATTAACTTTTAGTGTAGTGTTAAAAAATATATGTCAATAGAAGGCTCTAGATGTGAAAGCATTTATATTTTCAATTTCACCGAAATGTAAAAGGCATTGGACTGTATTAATCAATAATCTTCCTAACAGTAAATTTAGTAATTTTTCAAATGTTCAATTTAAAATAAAAAAAATTTAAAGCAGTTTTCTAAATGATGTCACTGTAGTGTTTTTGATTGGGGTCTCATTATACGTTTAAATTAAGTACAGAAATCTATACTTTATTTTCGAAACTTAAAAAGAGTTTTCAATTATGAATCATAAAATTGATGGTTTTATGTCATTTTTTAATAAGATATTTTAAGTAACCATTTTCTTAAATTACTGCTAGTCTTTCTGTACAGTTTATTATTTGTAATTTACATTGGCCTATCAATTTAGAAATTGTCAAGTTAACCTTTTTTGCTAGAAATTTGTTTATTTTGTTTTATTTATATACATTCTGGTGAGCTGGGAGATGGAGAAAAAAGGAATGGGGAAGTACTTTAAAAATACACACTTTTTTTGCTTGCTATAATTGTGTCAATATCATTATGTTATTGAATAATTATAGGACTTGGAATCCAGTGACTATGCTTCATCTATTTCTCTGAGAAAGAATCTACTCAACAAGAAAAGGGTTTGCTATCTGCGGTGTAGCATGCAAATGTGTGTGATTTGTTTGAGTATAACTTTAAAAACTTTTTATCTTCTGTGTTTGTGTTTGCTGTGTGGTACTGTCTTCTTTTGATGCATCATTCTGATAGGGAATTTTACGAATGTTTTGCTTTGTTGAACATTGGCCAGCATTTTGCTTCAGAGGCAAACATTGTCTACCTGAAGTAATAAGGTTTGTGTGTGGATTTTTAAATATCAGCATTTTCCATTTCATTTCTTAAAGTCACATGTTGCATCAGAAAAAGAATCTATGCCTGCCTTTAAGTGTTTGATAAATCACTCCTTATTCTTGTTTTGTCTGTATTGAAGACTATGAAAGTATTTTTGTGGAAAAAAAGCTATATTACTTTTATTAGTATTCATTTACGAAAATAATTTCAGGATACTCATTCAGCCCTGGATTATTTATATTCATTTATTTCCCAGGATCATTTTCTTTTAGACTTTTGCTTTTAACACATTTTGTTTTATGAAGTACATACTTCATTAGCATTTGAATTCACTTTTACTCTGGAACTGAGAAAACCCTTTTCAAATCTGGCCCTCTCCCCTATGCCAGGGAAGATGTAGGAGGGAGCAATTAAATCCCTTGCCCAATGTTACACAACTTTTAAATGGCCTGGCTACAGTTTGAATTCAACTCCATTCACCTTCAAAAATCATGCCCCATCTGTTATAGAAACGTATACTTTGTCTGCATTCATATTAGATGTTATTAGAATTATTTCAAGCAAAAGGAAAAAATATACACCAACTTAGAAAAGACTCACCTCTCATTACAGTTCTGAGTGATGGTGGCTTAATCCATTATTTCAACCTGGGTGCTGGGTGCTAGAGAAAGAGCATTCTTTCTTCCAGGATATTTCTCAACTCTGGGGCAAAGGCAATGAAATACGTTCTACTCTGTAGGGTTTCCATTACTGATGAGATTATGAATGGATGCTCCTTGTTCAAATGATTTATAGGGATGCCATATTCCATTTTAAATCATTTTTACTGGTGATTCTGGGAAATGTGGATACTCACACCTATGATTATTGAGCTTGTGAGATTCTTCTTTGTTTGCTTTTTCCTTCTTCTCATTAGCCTCAGATCAGTTTTATAGCCCCTAAATTACTATCCCTATTTGACACCTACATTTAACCTCACAGATTTTTGTGTGGGTCTTACTCAGAGTGACATGACACAGAAAGTAGTTTGTGACTGTCTTCACTTTCTTGGGAAGCATGAAAGTTTTTATATATCTTACAGATTCTTACAGTAGAGAAATGCCTATAATATTTATTAAGGGCTAATCCAACATTCACATTATTTCCCCTCCATTTATCATTATCATCATCATCATCATCATCATCATCACCACCACCAACACCATTGTTATCCTTCACATTTGTAGAGCATGTTACATATATCAAAGCACACTTAAATATTTTCAACAAAACAGATGTAGGAATTATAACCACTATTTATAACATTGATTAATACAGTACTTATCAAACTTTATATACGCATCACCTGGAATATTTGTTTAAATGTAGTTTCTGATTATTAGAGCTGGATAGGGCCCCAAATCTGCATTTTTAACAAGCTCCCATGCCATGCAATATTGCTGGTCTGTGGGTCACACTTTAGTGCAAGAGAGTAACATTTATTGAGTGTTTGCCAGGTACCAAGTGTTCTTAACTGTATGGTTACCTTATAAAGAAGAGCAAGTAGAAAACATGGCATTTGTTGAAGAAATTAGCCTTAAGTAGAACCCAATTCTTCTGACCTCTAGATTACTATTTCTTCCACAATACCACTCTCCTTGGCATATTAGAAGCAATTCTCTACTCTGGGAAAGTAGACAGCCATTAATTTATGATATTCTTATAAGTGAACAACATTTATCCAAAAGTATATTTTTCAAGTTTCCTTACTAAATAAAAGGCTAAAAAGCAATTTTCTTCAACATTACCATTAATGTTATAACCTCTAGTTATATAGAAACCAAATGGACAACACAATTTTTCATGCTTTCATTTCTTTGCCCATCTGTTAAAACTTAATATATTTAGCTAAACTATACATTCATGGTCCAATGCATTTTATCCTTGCAGATTCTGTGACATTGAAATTCTACCCTCTTGCTTTAGTGGAAGGCTTCATTTTCTATTCCTGGGGCTAGCAGCATTCCATTTGACATTTGATGCCCATGAGATTTTTTTTATAGAATCTAGGTTATGAGATTGAGTCTCTTGCCACATATTTTAGAATGGAAATCTGTGTTACTTTTCCCAGAGGTGTTTTACATTATGCTTTTCTTGAAATGGTTTTTTTTATTTAAAAAGAAGCCGCCAATGATAAAACCATTTGTGTAATAATCACCATTGACTGGAGAGCTCTTTATTTGTTTTGAAGAGAATTTGTTCAGAGGAAAGCTACAGCAATCCTCTCTTCTACCCCTAATCAAAGCAAAAGACTGTTAATGTTACAATGATAAAGTGGGGAAAATTTCTCCTACTATAAATTTTAAAGTAACTAGACGCTCTTTTGAAAAAGATAAATGACGAAATGTGCTTAAAATGTCTAGTACATATGACTGGGTGCAAGGGCTTTAGTACAAACACAATACAATGAAAGTTCCCTATCTAATCATCTTGACAAAAGTATACATTCAGTTATTTTATCTTCTAAAATAAACAATACATAATCAACATAAATAATTACTAAAAGTGAACTCTACTAAATTTAATCACAAAGGAAAATTAAAGGCAAGATATTTGGTGTTTCAGAAACTGATATATGTCCTAATGCAATTGTTACTTGAACTTTATACTTAGCATCAACTTGTAATCGCTGAAGGATATCTGCTTTATATCTTTATATGTTGGCCAAATTGACTCATTTGACATGAAATTTGATTAAATTTAAAATTATATCTGATATAATATAAAAGATAAAAATTTAATGTATACTCATTATAACAGAATCAATCAAAATTATATCTCCTAACAGTAATCTTTTCTTCATTCCAGAGTTTCTCTCACTGTCTAGTAACTGACACATTATGATGTACAAAAAGTGCCTATGGGGAAAAAAGTGAATTAAGTTAATCGACTAAATCAAATAAAATCATAATAATGAAAAGAAAAAATATAAAACTAACATTGGGCAGGTATTTTCTATATGCCAAGTACCATGCTAAGCATAACAGTAAATATTATTTTCTTTAATCATCACAAAATATTATGAGGTGGGCATTATTGTTTTCCTGCAGAAAAATGTGATTCTGTAGAATAACCTCCCAAAATAACATGACCAGCAAATATTAGTTCTCATACTCACACTCAGATCTTTGTGGCTTGAATTACACAGCCATTATACTCTTTTCATCTATTAACTTTAGTTTAGAACTTGCTCTAGTGCCACAACAAAAGTCACCTTTTTAGTGTAATATAGACACTACATACAGACATTTGAATTTAAATTTTATAGCAACAAGGTAAGAGTGCTTGCTTTTGCAATTAAATATTTGCATGATTTAAATTCTTTCCTTTTCCAAAGATGCTAGGTAAAACGTTAGCCTTTATTCAATTTGTTCAGCGTCACAACCCCCATCACCACCACCACATAACCCATCATCTTCCTTGTCTTATAAGGCATAGTAGTTACTAAGGCCTTTCTCTGTTCTAAGTATTGAGCTAAGTTATGCAACTCTACAGATTTATCTAAGTCATTGCTTACAGGTCACCAATCAGTCTTTTTTTTTTTTTTTTTGGTCCATTAGTGGCCAGGCTTGGTATATTCATTATTTGAAAAGCTATTAATATGTGAGGTAATATTACAGATGTGCTTTAAAGCAATGTTATTGCTTTATAAAAGGGCGATATTTACACAAAAAATTGAAAGTAAAGCACCATTTTTCTGTTAGCATTTTCCTAAGAAGTGATGCTGGGGAAGAGGTTTATCTGTCTTAAATTTTAATGGGCTGATTCTGTTAAGGAAATAAAATGGAGAATCATGCAGTTTCTTCTCAGTTTGCCAAACTGATTTTCTAATGAGTCTATGATAGAGTTGATAATGAGTTTTGGCATGCAAAAGCTGTTTTAAATTGGTAAATGAAGAAGCAAAGAAATACACAGTATTGATGCATCCTACATGTGAAATTGTCTTTTTTATAGCACTCACATTATTATTTTTCTTCAGAATGAATTTGATTTTCTAAATTAGTACTCAGAATATGTACAGTAAGTTGGTTAAATAACCATTATTATCAGGTATTACCTTTTATAGTTGGTTATTAGCTGTACATTGACACAATTTAGTCAGTTAACTAACAGTTTTTAGATTTTGACACTCTTGTCATCAAGAAATGCATGACATTGTATTCAAAGCTCTTGATGCTACAGCCACTGCTTCACACAGCTTTTACTTAGGATGAGAGCATTAGCTTTAAAAGTCCTCCTCTCCTCAGTTTTTATATACTTTTTTCTCTCACTCAAAACTCCCTTTTGTTATTTTGTACCATGGATATGTTAAAAAAAAAATCTGAATCAGAAAAAAATTGATGATCTAGACAGGAAGATCCATTTTCATTTGTTTATTTCTGTTTTGTAATATGTGTTATTGTTCTCTGTATGAAATTGATGACTGTGTGATATTACAGCCCTTAGGTTGCTGTGTGCTGGAATTTATTTAATATGCTAAACCTTATGAAGTTGATATCATTCTAGCCACAGTATTTGAAACTGGAGGTAGTAAATATCTTCATTTTAAACTCTTTTAATTAAAAGTAATTAAAAATTCCCTAACTAGGACTTTGTGACAATTTACTAATGGTCATCTGAATCTAAAAGTTGTGTTATCAGTAATAGAAATATCTTGCAATTCAGATTTTCCATAATTAGTTATGGGATTTAAAATTTAATGGTGGCATTAGAATTCTGGTAGGATTCAAATTTATTTTAAAAGCTTTAAAATGCCATTTTATAACCAAATAATAATACATTTGGATGTCTCCCTAAAACCAAATGAAATCACATACTTTTACAATCAGGTAAAAGTGTTTATTCTATTTACTACACACACCCAGCAAATTCCACTGTGGTGTCACTGGATCAAATATTGCCACTATCATAATCCGTAGAAAGAAGGAATTAGAATATTTAAGTTAAGTGAATAGACTAACACTGGCAAGTTAAATTATTACAGAATTCTGTGTTTAAGAATAAAAGCAATATTCTCTTTTGCTTAAAGTCTATCAATAAACAATCAATAAACTAATATTTTCTTTTGGAATATTATTTATCAGTGTAAGACTGTTCTCAGTGTAAATTTTTTCCAATCTCTCTTATCTTTATTCAGTGCTGAATAAAAGAATATTGTAAAAATCCCCACATTTTGCTTAAAAAAGAGAATAGTATGCTCTTTTACATGCTCTTCTTGTAGACTCGACAAAAACAAGTATGATTTGTCAACGTTACTGAATGTCTAGCAATAAAGCAAATGCACTAATTAATCACATTATAATAGAAATATCAATTCAAAGTATAACCTGATTTGCTTCTGTGATGGGCAAAACTGGCTGATGGTGCAGTGGTACATATTTACAAAATTCAGTCAGTTGAAACTGTTTCTTTCTAAAGTATTATTTAATCAGATTTGATTCGAAGGGCACATGAAGTGACAGGGTCTCACTTTGACATTCATCTTCGGAGGATAACAAAAGAATGTAGTATAAAATGTTTATCCTTATTTCATTTTTTTCCTGCTAAAACCACTGTTGGAGGTAGGCCCATAATATTAAAATGACTAGCTCTTGCTCCATAGTTGTGTTTTGTGTTTTAAATATCAATTATTGACAGATATCATAATTACAGCTACATAGGTATCCAATATTGACTTACCAATATTAATTAATTGAAGAAAACAATTTTAGGGTGAGATTTACCTGGGGTGAGAGTTCCTGAGACGAATAGCTTTTAAGAGGAAGCATAGGCAGAGTTTTGAGAACGAATTTAAACTTTCAGTAGAGCTAGGTGAATCGAGGAATGCGATGGGTTCTATGACTGTCAGAATGAAGACTAGAACCTTTCCTGGGAGCATGAGGGAGGGATGAGGGTCATTGGCAAGCCAGTACTGTTGAGCTGCTTATTCCTTCTATTGTAAAGGTGTTTGCCTCTGTCTTGTCTTTCAGTCCTCCATAAGCAACCCAGAGAAGTGTGTCTCTGTCTGCTAGAGCTTGGCCGGATTGCAGCCAGGTAGGTCAAACCACTGCAACTATGTCAAGACTAGACGATTTCAGCATCCAAGCAACACAGAAGCTTGCTGGCTTTTCATTGCTAATGTTTAACCTGGATGTTGAGAAGCTACTCATTCGTGATTGATAATATGAACTTCTTTAGGGCAGCAGTTGACCAAACTAAAAGTGTGCCACCAATATTCTTAACCTCAAGATCTTGTTGTCGAAGCCACTAAGTCTAAGCATTTGCTAATATCGTTTAATAAAATACCTTTTCCCTCCAAAACTTTCCTGGGGGTGGGAGAGGACATTGTACATGCAGTTTTATATGACAGTTCTCCTTAGTGGAAGTCTATTCCTATATTCTGTCTATCTTCCTCCTCCTTAACCTCCTCACTTCCTGTTTACTTTTTAATCATTTTCAGCCTCCCTTTTTGTTCCTTTTCTTACTTTCCCTCATTCAACATTTTGCTCTTCTGGTTTCCACTTCTGACTGGGATGATAGTTTTAAAATTATCTATGTTTTTATTAGAAAAAATATAGAATGTTATCCTTATGTAGAAGCCTCTTTGAAACCTGTTTTTTCCTGTAGGAAGACAAAAGAAGACTTAATTGCAGAAATCATAGCTAAATAAGCAGAGGAAGGAACTCTGTTAGCTAAACCTACTTGCTTTGGTTTCATGTTTTCCCATTTATTATATTGCATATACCATCAGACAGGGCTTCTGGCCAGTCCATGAAGCCCAAAGAACAAGAAATGAAGATACAAACGTTTGAAGAAGTCTTGATGCAAATTAAAAATTTAAGATTAATTAGAAAATGGTTTCTTATCCACATCTCGGTATACTTTTAGGGTTGAGATCAGATGAACAAGTAAGATAAAGTGAGAACTAACACTGAATGAATATTCTCAAAGAATTTATTAACAAAATCAAGAAAAAAATGGGTGAGCACACCAGCAATTTACAACATGGCTAGAAAACTTGCTGCCAATTAATAGACCTTTCTTTGATCCAATAGAAAATCAACCTGTAATCACAATATGTAACCTCAAGTTCTTTATATCATCATATCAATATAATCTTCATGAATTGTGCATCGGGTGTACATTTTATTTTGCCACAATAATTGGGTGTGCAAAATATTGCTTTAATGTTTTTCAATTCAAGTTGAATATTTTTGAGTCTTACCTTAACAGGGAGTGAAAAAAAAACAATTTGAGACATGTGAAGATTTTTCTATTTACCTCACACTCTTCCCAGTTAATTGTGGGAAGGCCTCTGGGGGAGAACTCTCTAGTCTTGGTGCTCTCAGATGGCTACTGCGCAGGCAGAGTTCAAACTTGTGGCATCTGGCTGTTTCCTAGGACTTCGTTCCCTCTCATTGCTGTCACATACTTGGGTTCTGTGAAGGAGCAGGATAAAGATACACCTCTTGCTTCTAGGACCCTGCCACACCTACTCCCCCACCAAACCTTGGGGCTTCTGGCCTGGAAGACAAATGGCCTTGAGTCAAGTGAAAACCAAGGACTTAGCATCTATCGCTTAAGAAAGGGGAAGTTGGCCGGACGCCATGGCTCACGCCTGTAATCCCAGCACTTTGGGAGGCCGAGGCGGGAGGATCACGAGGTCAGAAAATCGAGACCATCTTGACTAACAGGATGAAACTGCCTCTACTAAAAATACAAAAAATTAGCCGGGCGTGGCGGCGGGCGCCTGTAGTCCCAGCTACTCCAGAGGCTGAGGCAGGAGAATGGCGTGAGCCCAGGAGGCGGAGCTTGCAGTGAGCCGAGATGGCGCCACTGCACTCCAGCCTGGACCACACAGCGAGACTCCGCCTCAAAAAAAAAAAAAAAAAAGAAAGAAAAGAAATATGGATTGTCTAGAGTTCCCACTTAAAGAGAGAATAGAGAAGAAAACTTCTTTTTTGTTACTTAAATATTCTAAATATTTCATCAGATAAGCATCTTGCTTCTGAAAGTTGTGATACAGAAGTAAACAGACGGGGTTATCCTGTCTCTAGAATTAGGTGGGATTTATACATTTTCCTCCAATTTACGTTTATAGCATTTGCCTTATTTCTGGATTTTATTTTATATATTGTTATTATGTATTATATTACATGAGCACTCTGATTAGGGAGCCCGCTGAATAAACATTTAATCATAGGCAAGCCATCAAAGAACAAGACAAGCTGCCCAATTATAAAATGCCTTTAAGGATCACCTTTCCTCCAGCTCCGAGTCTGGCATAAATTGTCCCTTGTTACAGGATGTACAACAAATTAAAATCTTAGTTAATGAAAGTGAATTATAATGGCCTTGTCATTTTCAAGGTGATACATTATATGAAGGGTTCCTCCCACCCAAATATTTTAAAATTGTGATTTGGGGTTGTTCCATTTCTGACCGTGCTTCATTACCATGCAACCTGATAAAAGCAGTGATTATTCACTTTACCAAAAAATAAATTATGGATTTTACAAAAGAAGATCCACAAGGATTAAGATACCCCTTACATTAAAATATTTAATTTGCAAATTTGGTCTTTTATCTTCTTTACTCATTTGGATGGTGTGAAGTATTGTGTACTTCCAGCAATAAAAAAATCCTAATAAGTTATTCATGGTGCTACTGTTGTTTTAGTGTGTGACGTGATGGTAAACAGTTGAATACCAGTAGGATAGATTGAACATTTAAGTAAGAATGTCTAGGTTTCTCTCTGGATATATTTAAAGTTTTTTTGATTTTGATGCAAATTCAAATGTGTTTTACAAACAGCAACCCAATAAACCTGGATCTTACTGTTTTACCCCTGTGTTGAAGCATAATTAGTTGTAAGAAAAAAGGGAAATTTCTCTTAATCTAATTTTACTCCTAAATTTTGCCTTACATACATTAAACATACATCTTTTTTTTTTTCCTTTCTTTTCTTTTCTTTTCTTTTCTTTTTTTTTTTTGAGACGGAGTCTGTCTCTGTTGCCCAGGATGGAGTGCAGTGGTGCAATCTTGGCTCACTGCAAGCTCCACCTCTCGGGTTCACGCCATTCTCCTGCCTCAGCCTCCCCAGTAGCTGGGACTACAGGCACGCACCACCACCATGCCTGGCTAATTTTTTGTATTTTTTAGTAGACATGGGGTTTCACCATGTTAGCCAGGATGGTCTTGATCTCCTGACCTCGTGATCTGCCTGCTTCGGCCTCCCAAAGTGCTGGGATTACAGGCGTGAGCCACCATGCCCGGCCGAAACATACATCTAAATGCTTAAATTTGTGCCTCTCACAAACCCATAGAGGATTATACAAATTAATAACTTAAAACAGTTTTAGGCAGAACTAGAACTGATTTTGGGAGCACTCTCAATAATCACAACAGTAATTTGCACACAGAGCAGATGAGTTTAAACCTTCATGAAGTCTCTAGTACAATATTGTGAGTTTTGTGTTTTTCATCATTGAAAGATGATGTATTCTTATATTTGATTTGAAACACTTTTCCAGATTATATAAACAAAATTTTAAAACTATAAACATCACTTTGGAAATGATTCCCAGTGCGTTTCTGATTCTCTGCCATGTTTTCCTCTCTGGGGACACTTAGTGAAGCTCCTTTGCAAGCTGTGGGCTTCTCTGAGTTCTAAGATGGCTGAATGAGACCACTTATTTTTGTTCTCATGGGTAAAACTTCCTGTATTTTCAACTAAATAGAGCTATCATCACTGGGGAGTGAAATCCCTCTGCTAATATTTTGGAAAAATATCAGTTTCTGAATATAAAATATGTGTTTGACTTGTGAAAAGTGAAACTCTGTATAAAAGCAAGTTAATAAAACCTCAAAGATATTTTTAATGACAGTGCTTTGATATTCATTGCTGAAAACAAAGTTAGTATAAATTCAACATTTTTTGACTGTAGAATTAAGATGATCCTTATAATAGAAGTAAAAAACAACTTTTGATATTTTCATTTGGGGTCATAATCAATAATCAGTGGTAGAGTGGAGTTTGTTATGATTTTTATTTTTTAGTCTTTTATTTCTTATATTATCCCTATGGATTTGGAGCAAAATTTATGGACCATCTTAAAACGAAATATACTTTCTGAACATTTTCTTTTAATCTCTCATTTTAATTCATGGCATTATGAAAGGAAAAGTTACTTAAAAGAAAAAAAATATTCTTTACAAAGAATGATTAACTGACCCATCCTATTTAAAGCACTTGAACTAACTGCTAAGAACATCATATACTTTCACATGGTTGAAATTTCCTTCCAAATCTAAATCAATCTTTAAATTGCTTTAAAACAGAAGATAAATGAGGAAAAAATTATCTTGCAAGAATCTATAAACTGTCTGTTATATGCCTTTAAAAGGGCGGTTTCTTGCACTAGGCTGTAAAATTTGTCCCTCTAACCCTAGTAAAATAGGATCCAGATGTCTTTTGTTTGAAAACTCTAGACTACTAAACAGTTTGAGTAAATTTTCTAGTTCAGGTCTCAGTTTGGGGACTTAGTTATTTTACCTAGAGCTCAAAATTGTGTCAAGTGCCAGAAAATGAGAAATCCATTCCTAAAACCTCATCATAAAGTCATTAATCATAAGACCTGTTCCCTATCACTTTAAAAAAAAAAAAAAATGAGACAAGGGTATGTTGCCCTTTGAGTATTCACCCTACTTTCATATCACTGGGGTATAAAGTTATGAGGGTATGATTTTAGTAGATTCGACCTTCTTGGTCTCTTTAGTGTGACCCTTAATTTGTTGGAGAACAACAGCTACCCCATTCTAAAACTCTGAAATCTTTGTGGTTGGAAGGGAGTGGAAAATACTATAAATGTGTAAAAACCTCGTAGACAAAATAAAAATGTGGAGTGGTATAGAGTTCATGGAAACTAGAATGAAGCAGCCTTTTGGAGAATAGAAAAAAGATCTATTTGATGACTAAGTTGGCTTGCAGGTGCAAGCCCCCAACCCAAAGGGAATTTTGTGATTTACAATCTGTTGACATCTCCAGACAGACAGGAAGCCAATGAATTGTATTTAAGTATGCATTTCAGGACTGGCTGACTGTACCTTAGGCAGTTTAAAGTATTCAAAAGCCAATATAAGCAGAGATTTGGGACTTAGTGTTGATTTTTTATGTTCAGTGGCATAACTAATTTTCAGCATTCCCAGATAAAGAAAAATCTCCAGAGAAAGGTTTTCCATGTGTGACTTTGTTACCAATTTTATTCAAACCTAGTCTACTTTGTTTATATTGGACATAGAGCCAAGTCTGTTGTTACTCTAACATATTTATTATTATTTCACTTTGTAAAAAATTTTAAAATTATGCAATCTTTCCCTGAAAGGGGCATGAATCCACCTACAATTACAAATGAAATCATATTTTCCAATTCACCTAATTTAAGTTTCAAATATGATATTTTCACTTATGGATGACTTTTATTTGGCTGTGACTTCTCATGTCTTAAGTTACTCTAGCCTCACTACCAAGTTTATGTTATACTCTTAAGAACATTACACACAACCAAATTTTATAGCTTCCTGGAACTAAGATGGCAGAAAAGCTTACAGAGTTTAAAAGGGACTGCTTGCCGAATTTTATCCAGTGAGTTAGTAGCAAAGCTGAATTTATAACTTGATCTGCTAAACTCCAGTACTGAGATTTTTCTGATATTTCATAATTCTAGGGAAATTTGTTTAAAAAATACCTACAGTAATTTTTTTGGTAAAGAATATAACAATATTACTTTGCATTTTAACACCTTAATTTTGAAGTCAACATGATGTCATTCAGTGGTATAATATATTCTAAAAACCAAGAATTTTAACAACAGAACCTTAGTGCCGCAGTTTCCAGGTTGTACAACACTTAATTTGTCGATTAACTTATCAACAATCTCGGATGTTGTGCCATTTGTCAGACAGTATACTGGGCACATAAAGTATACTATTTTAATTCCTTCTAATAATATTAAAACATAGAAATTAGAATTTCCATTTTATATTTAAATAAAACTGAGATTCAGAAATAATATATGTCAAGATATCCAGCAATGTCAGATGCATTGAAGATGTTCAGTAGTGGTTGCTTTTCTAAGATTCTTCCTCTTGCCTGCCTCCCTCCACTGCTACAATAGATCTTGAGAACAGGCCATTTTCATTTCTACTTTTCTGATAGAAAAATATACTCATTGAGGTTAAGTGATTTGTGAAATTTTAGAAGTAGGTTATAAAGGAAATAGAAGAATAAGAACAAACTAACCCCAAAGCTAGCAGAAGAAAAGAAATAACTAAAATCAGAGCATAACTGAACAAAATTGAGACCCCAAAATCCATACAAGGAATCAATGAAACCCAAAGTTGGTTCTTTGAAAGGATACCAAGATTGATGCACCACTAGTTAGATTAACAAAGAAAAGAGAAGATCCAAAGAAGCTCAGTCAGGAATGACAAGGATGACACTACACTTGATCCCAAAGAAATACAAAAGATCCTCAGAGACTACTATGAACACCCTATGTACACAAACTAGAAACTCTAGAGGAATGGATAAATTCCTGGAAACATACAACCTCACAAGATTGGATCAGGAACAAGTTGAAACCCTGAACAGACCAATATTGAATTCTGAAATTGAATCAGCAATAAAAAACCTACCAAAAAAAAAAAAAGCCCTGGGCCAGATGAGTTCGCAGCTAAATTCTACCAGACATACAAAGAAGAGCTGGTATCTATTCTACTGAAAGTATTCCAAAATTTAAGTAATAGGGACACCTCCCAACTTCATTCTGTAAAACCAGCATCACCCTGATTCCAAAATCTAGCAAAGACACAATGAAAAAAGAAAACTACAGGCCAATATTTCTGTTTAACACAGGTGCAAAAATTCTCAACAAAATACTAGGAAACTGAATTTAACAGCAGTTTATTCCTGGAATACAAGATTGGTTCAACGTATGTAAATCAATAAATGTAATTTACCACACAAACAATTAAAAACAAAAATCATATGATCATCTGATAGATATGGAAAAAACTTTTGATAAAATCCAAAATCCCTTTATGATAAAAAAATAAACCCTCAATAAACTAGACATTAAAGGAACCTACCTCAAAAGAATAATAGCCATCTATGACAAAACCACAGCCAACATCATCCAACATCATATTGAAGCAAAAGCTAGTCAAAACTGGAAGCATTTCCCTTAAGAAGGGGAATGAGACAAGGATGCCTACTCTCTTCACTCCTATTCAACATGGTACTGGAATTTCTAACCAGAGCAATCAGGTAAGATAAAGACATAAAATGCATCCAAATAGGAAAAGAAGAAGTCAAATTATCTCCCTACAAAACAAACAAACAAGCAAACAAAAAAACCACCTAGGAATACATCTAACTAAAGAAGTGAAAGATATCTACAGGAAGAACCACAAAACACTGCAGAAAAGAAATAATAGATGACACAAACAAGTGGAAGAATCAATATCATTAAAACAACCATACTGCCCAAAGCAATCTATAAATTCCACACCATTTCTACCAACTGCAACTGTCATTTGTTATGGAAGTAGAAAAACGTATTCTAAAATTCATCTTGAACCAAAAAAAAAAAAAAAGGAGCCCAAATAGCAAACACAATTTTAAACAAAAAGAATAAAGCCAGAAACATCACATTACCTGACTTCAAGCTATACCCTAAGGCTACAGTAACCAAGATAGCATGGTACTGGTACAAAAACAGACAGAACAATGAAACAGAATATAGAAGCCAGAAACAAAGTTGCCTACCTGCAACCATCCGATCTTTGACAATGTTGCCAAAAATAAGCAATGGAGAAAGGACTCTCTTATTCAATAAATGGTGCTGGGATAATGAGTATCCATAAGCAGAAGAATGAAACTGGATCCATACCAATCACTATGTACAAAAATTATCTCAAGATACATTAAAGATTTAAATGTAAGACTTCAAACTATGAGAATTCTAGAAAAAATCCTGGGAAATACTAGGATTTCTAAATACTAGGAGTAAATCCACAAAAGCAATTGCAACAAAAACAAAAATTGACAAGTGGGAACTAATTAAACTAAGGAGCTTCTGCACAACAAAAGAAATTCAACAGAGAAACAAGCAACCTACAGAATGGGAGAAAATATTCACAAACTACACACCTGACAAAGGTCTAATGTCCAGAATCTATAAGAAACTTAAGCAATTCAATAAGCAAAAACAAATAACCTCATTAAAATTTGGGCAAAAGACATGAACAGACACTTAAAAAAACATACAACTGGCCCCAACACATACAAAAAAGTTCTCAATATCACTAATCATCAGATAAATGTGAATCAAACCAATAATGAAGTCAGGCACAATGGCTCACACCTGTAATGCCAGCACTTCGGAAAGCCAAGGCGGACAGATCACTGGACCCCAGTTTGAGACGAGCTCCACCTCTACAAAAAATTACAAAACTCAATTTTTACAAAAAAATACAGAAAAAAAAATATTAGCCAGTCATGGTGGCATGTGCCTATAGTCCCAGCTACTCAGGGGGCTAAGGTTGGAGGATCACTTGAGCCCAGGAGGTCAAGACTGCAGTGAGCCATGATCACACCACTGCATATCCGCCTGGGTGACAGAGCAAGATCACGTCTCAAAAACAAACAAACAAACAAAAAACCCACCAGTTAGTGGTGAAGCTGCTGAGACAGGGGAAGACTTATACACTGTTGGTAGGGATGTGAATTAGTTGAGCCACTGAGGAAAGCAGTTTGGAGATTTTCCAAAGAGGTTAGAACCACTATTCAACCCACCAATCCCATTACTAGGTATACACCCGAAGGAAAATAAATCATTCTACCAAAAAGACACATGCACTCATGTGTTCATAGCAGCACTGTTCACAATAGCAAAGATGTGGAATCAATCCAATTGCCTATCAATGGCGGATTGGATAAAGAAAATGTAAGACATATGCAGTCATAGAAAAGAATGAAATCATGTTATTTGCAGTACCATAGAGGCAGCTGAAGGCCATTATCTTAAGCAAATTAACACAGAAACAGAAAACCCAATACTGCATATTCTCACTTATACTTGAGAGCTAAACACTGGGTACTCATGGACATAAAGATGGGAACAATCGACACTGGGAACTCTAGAGTGTAGAGCGAGGGAGGGAGGAAAGGCTAAACAAAAACTACTTATTTGGTGCTATGATCACTACCTGGGTAATGGGATCATTTGTACTCCAGACCTCAGCATTATGCAATATGCCCATGTAACAATTCTGCACATGTACCCCTGAATCTAAAATACAAGTTGAAGTTATTTAAAAAATGAAAAAATTAAAAAGTAGATTAATGGAGCAGTTAGTTCAAAATCTAACTCAGAGAAGAATGAGAAATAAATCTTAGTGTGAGTATTGTTGGTACTTGTCAAGAGCAAGGTAACCAGATGCTGTCTAGAATTTAGCATAATCAATGATTACTAGAAAACTAAGAAAAAAAAAAAAGTGCTCTAGTTTTCGACAAAGTTAAAGTCTTCCAGGTTAACTTTTTTTGGTGAAGCATTTTTGTACATTTAATACTTACATGTTTTATTAAAGCCTTGTATGCAGTTAGGGATTCAAAATCATAAGACTGAATTCATATTAAGAACCTTATTTTCATATGAGAATAGAGGAATTTTTTTTACATTGAAATGGTAGCTATTAGGTAATCACCCTGTGCCCAGGTCTATGTGAGATGCTTGTGATTCTTGGAATGAGACAGACAGTGGTCTCTACCACTACAGAATTTGCAGTCTAGCATGTTTCCACCATTGTCCTGTCCCATAAACTGTTACCTATGTACAAAAGATTAGAAATATGTTCAATGGTGCCTACAGCCTTTTAGCTAGTGATACCGATGTATGTAAACACGAATCTGTGGACTAGAGGCTGTTCTCAAAGCAGCAAATTGTTCAGTAGAATTGAGCTCACTAGACTGTTTTGTTTAAATTTTCCATCTCTCAAAGGGCTCCTAACACACAGCACCCCTCTTTACTATCTGAATTCTGAAAAATAGAAAATAAAAGACTTACATATCACCTTTACAGCTAAAAAGATCCAAGCTGAGAGACATGCTTAGTGTCTTTAACAGAGCTCCAGAATTAGGCCAATTAACTGCCTAGTCACAAGCAAAGTGGGGGTCCCTGTGGAGGGCTCCTGGTGGACAGTTTCTTCCCCAGAAGAAGTAGGGTAAACTAAGTAAAGCATGTTCAGTTTATTCTTAAATTTACTGATTTTATAAATCCCTTTACGTTGTAGCGGATGGGTAATGAAGCAGAAAAGCCAGGAATAAAACTACTTGAGCATCCACTGCAAAAACAAAACACCAAGAACAGGGAAATTGCTTTCCCCTAGGAGTATGTACTGAACATATGTGTAATGGCATCAGTTAAAATAATAAGCCATTAGAATAGGACAGTTATTTAAGGTTAAATCTAAGGATGTTTTCATATACTGTTCAATAAGAGGTACTAAAACATATTGTCAATGTATTATCTACCTATAGATTATTTACTTTGTAGATTAAAAAATAGATAAAAGTAGATAATAGTTGATTTTAAAAGTACCTATTTTGTAACTCTCCAAATGACTTTCCCCCCTCCTTTTTAACACCCAATCACCTGATTAAAGTCAGAGAATCTGCATTTAAGTCTTTATCCTGCTCCTCACTAATTATATATTTTCTCTAGATCTCTATTGTTATCTGTAAAAGTGAAAGGGTGTAAATTAATGACCCCCAAAACCCTTCACAACTCTCAAATTCTAGAATTATTGTGGGCTTTCTAGGTACAGTTGATATCTACTTAGGAAACCAAATCTAATTTTATGTTTAGGTAAAGAAATACATGATTACAGGAGACAGTAACTATGTCTCTCCCTTTGAACTTTTCTGGCATTTATAATTTGCAACACACATTTTTTGTACCTTGTTTCTCTAAATTATGTCTCTTTCCTCTCTGCTCAGTTGTTTCCCAACACAATATATGTGCTTTCATTATGCTGTTCCTAGGACCATAACCTATGACATTGTATAACCCATAGTACATTGTTCTGGGCCCATAGGAAATATATCCAAAGTTAATTCTCTCCTGCTAAATCATTTAAAGATGTTTATTGTTGGGGATTGCTGTTTGCAAACTTGACTCTGACCCTCTGATTGTATTTCTATTTTTAACAAACTTAGGTTCAAAATAGTTTAATTACAGCACTAATATCAGTAAAGCTGGTAAATGCGAATTCTGAAGACCAAATTTTACATGGTTATTCATGTTGCTGTTTCATTAATATATTGCATTGAGTGTTTTTGTTTATTTTTAGTATACTATATGTGTCCATATATGTGTACATATGAATACGCAGCAGGTATACGTGTTTTTCCTCTGCTTAGAAGGATGCTAATTCAAGAGCTTACCATTTCAATGCCAGAAAAAAGTGAATGTTGTTTTTAAAAGTCAGCAATTTACTCCCATGGTACTCGTCATCAAATGTAATATATTGTAATTTTATCATTATAAGTTATGCATGTGTAATGATCCAGTGTCTTTTTAAAGGTATGGTGTGGAGCCTCCTGGTTTGATAAAATTGGAAAAAGAGATTGAACAAGAAGAAACACTTTCTGCCCCTTCTCCTTCACCTTCTCCTTCATCAAAGTCTTCTGGAAAAAAGAGTACAGGAAACTTACTGGATGATGCAGTAAGTAAAATCAGTCAGACTTCTTACCAACGGTTAGTCTCTCCTGCACTACAAAACATACTCTGTGCAATCTCATATCAATCTAATCTTTATCTGTATCAATTTTCTTGAAATTTATTTTAAGCCCATATGAAAAACTTTGTAGTCCTACAATTCATTTTGAGATTCAAAACTACACTAGTTGTTTAAAATAAAATGTCACTTAATGCTGCAGAACAATATCTAAAACTTTAGAATAATGTCAGCTCCCTGAAAATTGTATTTGAAAACATAAAAGTCTCTTTGTCACTGGATCATGATTCCCCCTTTCACAGATAACAAGTCTGAAAACAAGATCTTGAGGATTGTTAAAGAAGGGAAAGGAAGGCCGGGTGCGGTGGCTCAAGCCTGTAATCCCAGCACTTTGGGAGGCCGAGACGGGAGGATCACGAGGTCAGGAGATCAAGACCATCCTGGCTAACACGGTGAAACCCTGTCTCTACTAAAAACTACAAAAAACTAGCCGGGCGAGGTGGCAGGCGCCTGTAGTCCCAGCTACTCGGGAGGCTGAGGCAGGAGAATGGCGTGAGCCCGGGAAGCGGAGCTTGCAGTGAGCTGAGATCCGGCCACTGCACTCCAGCCTGGGCGACAGAGCGAGACTCCGTCTC
>NW_016810151.1:235392-238167 GCF_001698545.2 Rhinopithecus bieti
AAAAAAAAAAAAAAAAAAAAAAAAAAGAAGGGAAAGTAAGTATGTGATAGAGAAGATAAGTGCCTTTTATGGACTACCATTGTTTTTCAAGTGCTCTCATATGTGAAAGGCAGGTTCCATCTTGAGGAATGGAAACATAGAAGTTGAGTAACCTGCTGAGGGGAGGGGAGGAGCTTAGATTCCAACAGAGTTTTGTCTAACTCTTCAAGGTCCCTCTACTTGGCAGAGTACTTGAATCACAATTTTTTGTAGTTAGGAAATGTTTTACCAATGCTCTCAGAATCACAGTAAATTGTTTTTAGGTATAACAGCAAACACGGTGAATTAAAACTCTCAAGGTACCTTGGTTGTTAAGTAGTTATTGGTTATGAAAAGTGGTGTGCTTGAGTATGTGTATGTATACGCCCTCCACACATATATTTTAAGTGCAAATGTAAAAAGTATTAATAAAGGAGATAAATCATGAGTTACTGGGATGTTGTTTATGCAAAGTTTGTATTTTGGGAGTTGTAGTTGCTTATGAATTTTATAGAAAATCTCTATGCCAGAGGCATTAGACTGACTTATATCTCGCATACATGGAGAGAGTCCTTAGAAACTAGCACCAACCACAATGCCAGCTGTAAAAATAGGCAGAACTGAAAAGGACTGGTTGTCCATAGCTGTGAGTTTCTTCCTCCAGGATATGAGCAGAAAAGAGCTGGGAAAATGGTTCGACACTACAGGATACAGAAAAAGATTTATCTGACTTTTGCTTTTCTCCATGTGACACTATAAACTCTGTTGCAGACTTAGATGAGCCAAAATATAACAGTTTGTCCTATAGATTAAGAACCCTCATTTCTTTTAAGGGCAGCAAACATATTAGCTCTTAAAGGTATCTTAGCCAGTTTAATTTGGTTTCTTCTGGGTAACTGTTCAATCACTCGGGAACTAAAGAAGAACAGGTAAGACATTTTGATTTAATGCTACTGAAAAGGATTTTAAAATCACATAACTTTATCAAATAATTGGTCATATACCTTGCTTTTCATAGTATTTCACTTTTTATTTTGTAAGGAAATTGAGTAACATTATATTAATAGTAGATAATGGTCTATTGTTTATATATTGATGAGAACATTCTTTCTTCTCTGTCTATGCTTTTTTGACTAGACTTACTTTAGAGTAAGATGTACCTCTAGTCTTTCTGTTATAAATGTATTTCCCTGGGGCAAATATACTTGCTTATAGTCCATTTCCTCTCAGCTATCACCTTCATTCATTTTTTTTAAAAAATACCTTATAGTCAGAGTTTCAGACCACTGAAGAGTATCTGGCTAATGTCCCTCTTAACCTCCTATTGAATGAATTACTGTATCGAATGAATTATTTTAGTCCTGAAATTATGAGATCGCTTCCTGGAATTTGACACTGTTGACCACTCCATTCTTGAAATGCGTCTCCACAACATTTCCGCTACCACAAGGATCAAACTAAACGCACTTCGGATTTCATTAAAATTATATAGGGTTCCCTATAACATCTAGGGTGAAACCCAAGCTTGTTCACATGTCATATAGTCCATTGCCCTCCATGTTCTGGCCTACTGTGTGTTTTCTGGCTATTTTGTCTGCTGCATTTGTCCCTGCATTTTGATGTAGCCATTGTTGCTTTCTCACCATATTTCTGCCTACTCACCTATCACACTACTTTTAAGCACCTTTCCATCTTTTAAAATTAGGGTTGTGCTACCTCCTATATATTTTTCTGGTATCTCTTATCCCAGGTATACTTGGCAAATTATTCCTTGGTGTTCCAAGTATTTGTATATATTTAATGAAGCATTTACAGTATTAGGCACAAATATCCTTTCATCTCAAGGTGCAGACCTTGTACTCAAAGACAAGGACCATATTTTATTGATCTACATCCAGTACCATGTTTGTTGGATAAATTATCAATGTAGCTAATCAAAGTTTAACCTTCTCCCTTATTCTATTTATCCAAATTGGCCACATGCTCTGAAAATGTATGCACCTTTCATTTCTATTGTAACTTTGTAGAGGGAGGAGATGCTGCCACTTGAAGCTATTTCTGTGAACCTGGAAGAAGTAGCTAGGATGATTTTCTTTCTTCACTAGCTTGTCTCATATCTGGCAATCCTTGGGATGGGGAGAAAAAGAAGAGAGGGCAGGAAGGTGGTTGGATATCTATGAAAAGGATTTCAGAGTTAAACCAATACTCCAGTTCAGAAAAAGAGAGTGAGATAAAGACTTTCCATACAATTGTAAGCCAGTCAGTCAATCCATGGTGGTTCTCCCCACTCCCAAATTGTGTGCTCTCAATTGAGAAAAATGGAAGGGATTTCACAGGAACTTTAAACCTTCTTTAAAGTTTACCAGAGTTTAGAACATAACCATCTGCTTAGTTAAAAGTTTTAATCGAATGTAGGAAATATACAATGTGGATATTTCTGTGCCTTTGTCAGCTAGAAAACTATGTTTCACAAGTCTTTAAAATGGCATTTTTCAAGGAATGTTTGATCAAAGACACCATGGTTAAATTAGTTTGAGAAATACAACTTACTATAGTCCTCACCTAGAGTCTGGTGATACAGTTTGGCATATCAAAGGCTCTAGTGAGTTCCATAATAAGATCTTGTTTAACCTGGAATCTTCCAAACTTATTTGACCACAGAAGCCTCTTGTTCCTTCATTTTACACTGGAGAAAACTGCATTGAACTATTTGCACTCTGTTTGATAGGTTTTTTTTTTTTTTTTTTTTTTTTTTTT
>NW_016810151.1:240375-281348 GCF_001698545.2 Rhinopithecus bieti
TTTTTTTTTTTTTTTTTTTTTTTTTACTGAAGTGTTTCATTTCAGGAACAGTGGAACAGAGAGAAAAGCAATTTGAGCTTCACTAACGTTTTAAATCAGAAATTAATATATCTAATATAAAAGGAAATTGTTCCTATAGTAACCACTTCACTGCATGTAAGGCATATATAGCAGTTGGGAGTTGAAATTGATGTACCCCAACATGGGTTTTAGAATAGAAATATAAAATAGAGATTGCTTGCAGAGTTTCTGCATTTAATTAATAACATTGGCTATTTTTACCTGGGAAAGCTATTATCTGCCACCTCAAAAAAGAAAAGGAGGAGGAAAAGAGAAGAGGGGTAAAAAAGGGGAGAAAAAAACAAGAAATAAAATAAAAGACAGAAAGCAAAATAAGCAGATCTCTGTTAAGTTATTATATTCCAGTGAACAGTTTCAGCAATAACTGCCAGTTTTGAAACCTTCAATGTTTCTTCACATTTCTTTGTTTGATACTTAGGGGAATAGTGGGAAAAAATAAGTGACCATTTATATGGAAAATATATCACCTTCTTTAATCAAGATATCATGAAAGAAACACAGTGGTGTCCATTCAGATTAATTTATTCTCCAGATGTCCTGATAGAGTGATTCAGCTGTGATAAAACGGTGGAGTCAGGTTTAGTTCTCTGCTTCGCTGGGCTAGTTCTCACACAATGAGTTGAATACAGTTCTCAGAAATCATTCTTACTTTCTTCCTCTTCTCCGTCAACTTCCTCAGTCTGGGGATGAGAGATAGCATAATTCTGAGTAATCAGGCTCCTCTTGAAATCCCATTTCAGCAGAAAACTGGCTGGGTTCCTAGCCAAAAAAGAACACCTGCCAGACTGACTTTTCCCTAGGTAATGTAAGAAGCATAGATGTCATCAGTCACTGTTTACTTAACAATATATTTCCACTGGCCACAGTCTGGCCTTGTTTCTTCCATTTCTGCTTCCACCTCTCATACAACTACAAAACAGCGCTTGATTTTAAAATCAACTCCATTTTCAAAGCTAGAAAAGCATTAGAGAAGGGCAGGCCACTTGAGAAAATGTTTCCTGTATTTTACTTCATTTGATACCAAGAGTTTGTGTCTTTTGTCTAAGAACACTGAAAAATGGAAATACTTTCCACACAGACTTATGATTGTCATTTTTTAGTGGAGGAACCAGTTGAACATCAATTTACTCTTTGGTTAATTACCACATGGCAGCAAAATTGTGCCAAGCATGATCCTCCTAAAGTTTAGGCTTCAGGCCATGTGCTTTCTTGATGCTGTCAGTCTGATTTTCTTCTGGATGATCAACCCCTTCTCCCAATGCCCCTCCTTTTCTTCATCCTTGCTTTCCTCATGGAAGCCCTTGTTTGTGGTGAAAAGAAAAACTGTACCACTTCTAGCAATGGGATAAACACAATTTACATATATATATACACATATTTATATTTAGACATATTTTAAAACACATATAGAAAGAGATACACATAGAAAAAACACTGAAAACAGGAACCATAGACAACATTCATTGGTCCTGTGACCTTACCCTCAGTCCCAGAATGTGATTCTGCATTATTGGAAGGAAATGATATGATCATTATTCAACTTTTGTACATCTTGTTTTATTATCATCGTCCCATTAGAAATAACCTTTCAAAAAATTTCTTAGAACAGAAGGCTATTAGTACTATGAGCCAAGTATAATGAGATAGAACAAACACAGAACACAAAGTAATTGCCCTAATCACTAACTTAATGTTAAGTAGTTTTCTCATTTTTTGATGAAAGCTATTTCTAAGATTCTTTGAATCCATGATTATTTTGTTCCTCTAATTTCCCCCTGTGGCCTGTATAGATTCATGTTCTTATTTATCTATTTAGTCAATGTATATTTAATGAATATTTATTTGCCATTAAGACGTGCTTTATATCAATGATTTTAAAATATAGTGAAATACCATCTTAACTCTAAAGGAACTCAGTCTAGCAAGAAGACATTAAGGTTAATCATTAAATGAGATACAATATGCTATGATAAAAATAAGTACCAAAAGCTATAGGTTTATATGTCAGCAGAATTAGGGACAGCAGAAGGGACTGATGGCAGTGTATATATTAAAGTTGGTTATTTTGTTCTTCCCCCTCCCAAATAGTGTTGATTCTCTTTGTATACATCCTCATTGAGTCATAATTGTTTATGAGATAAATTTAATTTCAGGTTTTTTTTCCTTTTTTTGGTTATTCTTCCAGTGTCTTATGCTTCCGTACTTTCTGGAACATTTATCATTCTAGGAAAAACAAGTTGTTTAATTCCTTTACATTAACATGCAATTGAGTTCATGTTTTACTCTCTGCACAGTTTTTGCTTAGAAGGCTGTTTAAAGTCAGAAATTGAATTATTTGAAGGAATGATTGCATTTCTTTCGTGACATAAATGTAGACACCATGACATCTTCGTGGAAGAATTTCGGTGAGGAAAATCCAGGCCAATTTCTAAATTTGTTCTATCTAGCTTCTAAATGCAGGCTGCACATCATTTATAGCTTTCTGTTTCTTCTGTGGAAACTTTTCCTCAAAACACAGGAGATTATTGTTTTGGGTTGTTTGTTTGGTTGGTTAGCGGAAGCGCAGACAGAGTGGGTGGTTCCCAGTCAGGGAAAACATAAACATTAAATTGTTCCTAAAATCATGGGCTATTATATAATCTAGTAATCACAACTATTCATAAGCTTTGTGCACATATCATTTAGATTATGTATTTTTAAAAGAGTGGAAGAATAGATATAACAGGGATGAAAATCTGATATTCAGGCATTGATTACATAGAACACACATAAGCTGTAAAACATGGTCAAAGAAGTAGGGTTTGATAGGTAGGAATTACTGAGATGGAATGAGTTGCAGGGTAAATCTAAGTAAATGAGATTAATTCTTAGAGAAAATCTTAGAGTTCAAAATAAGGTGAAACAATAGTCTCATTTAAAAAGAAACAACAACTTGTTAAATTCACTCTCAATTTATTCTGAAACTGGGTAAAATTAAAATAATTAAAATTATATTGAAGTAACATAAACTCTATGTTAACATACTTTATATTCTAGTTTTCAACAGGTTGACCTTGACAACCCAAATGTATGTGGTCTTTTCAGTTTTCCAAAAGTAAGAACCCAGCTGATTATTTATATTCTATAATTTCAGTTGATTTCCTGCTCATTATCCTCCAGTCTCATCACTGTCATTAGCTAGCTTATGCCTTAGTGCAGTCATTTGCCTTCAGATGTCTTTGGGACCTGAACTTTACATAGTTATGATTTAATGTGATATTCCTATGCTCACATGATGTCCATAGATAAAGAACAAGTTTAAAGTCATTAAGGGTTCAGCGGCCATGGAGTCCTTGGAGCAAATTAACATAAATGCAACCTAATTAAGAAGAATGAATTTGCCTGCTCTTCTATTTCAGGTGAAACGAATTTCTGAAGAGCCTCCTTGCAAATGCCCAAACAAGTTCTGTGTGGAGCGGCTCTCCCAAGGAAGATACCGAGTGGGAGAGAAGATCCTTTTCATTAGGGTAAAGTTTTACTTTTCACTTATTTTGTTCTTTATGGGAACATTCAGAATTTGAGTTAGGGGAAATATGACAGATAAGAGCAGGAACTTCCATATGGTGCTTACATTTAAAGATATATGGTACGATTTTTTTTTTTTTTAAGTAGCATACATTATAATGTTCTACTGAAGGCTAAATAGAACTGTTTTCTCTTTGTACATATACCAAAACACATACACACCAAAGACAGGTGGAGATCAAATAGAATGAAGAAGGCCTTTCCATTTGTGGTTCTGGGGTTTTGCTAAGAATCAAGATTAATTAATCTCTCCAAAGCAAGTTTGGTGACTTTTACTAAGCACCAATAATTATTTAAAAAAAAAAAAATAAGAAATGAAAAATAGCGAACATTCCTAGGAACTCGGCAGTTGAAAATAAAAGTAATTTTCCCTGCTTTATAATTAGCTCATTTCTAAAGGCAAAACAGAGGTTGTTGATTTTTTTAAAAAAAAGCTATAATTCTTCCTCAGGTTTGAAAAAGTTAAATATCCTGCTGTTTTGTAGAACACAATGATTTGAATACATACATCTAGTACCAGCAATGCGTATTCTCACAATACTCAAATCTGCAATGACTCTGTTGAAATTTTGCCCTTGTAAAGTTTTCTTAATTTCTACTTTTGACCAAAATTTATTTGTATAACAGGTCTTTTTAAAGGCTCTGCAACATGTAGTTGAAAAAAGAAAGTTTAATCATAATTTTAGCCTTAAAATATGTTAATGATTTTGAATTTTAATCTAATTTTAGATTAGTGTTTACTAATATATTTCTTAATTTTCCAGGAAATAATTGCTGTTCTGCTTTGGAATAGCAGCAAAAATGATATAACAATGTGTTATTATTAGGGGTATGAGACAGATCTGGGTAGATGGCCTCACTAGGAAAGGCAGTTGTCTGAGTTGCTTATTGTTTTTTTCTTCTTTATTGCAAAGATAGCATACATATTTTGTTAAGTCAAACTGCCTGCTATCACGTTAGTACGTTAAATAATAGTGATCTAGAATCTCCACAGATGTGTTTAAATGTTACCAGGTTGACCTTTCTCAATTGATAATCAGTCTCCTTTAGAATATTAGGCTCCAGAGCTTAGAATCAAAACATAGAGAGTCATTTGTTTAAACAGTTATTCCTTTTTGCAATAAAAGTGTTAATAAAACACATGATTAATAAATTATATACTGCTCCCTCCAACGTAACCTATTATCTTCAGTCAAAATATATATATTACATATGTTTATTTGCAGCTGAGCTTTCACATGCAAATTTAGTCATTTGTCAAAGACTTTAATGTCCACATTTATGAATAACATGTTTTTATAGTCCTTACTATATAAGACAGGTTTTCGTTGTTCCATTTTCTTTTCAAGAAATATTTATCTTTTGATTAAATCTATCCATGCATTATTTATAGAGAAATTGAGATTTGCTGTACTGAAAAAAATGGTATCAAATTACTTAGGGATATTAATTTAATATCAACTGACACATAAGAACATATTGTGCACACTCAGTTTCTTACTTCTAATGTTCCAGGTGAACCTGCAATAAGAGTTAACTGTGATGTGGTTATTCACTGATTAGCCCAGCAAGTTATGGCATCATGCTATTATGACATGTTTTAGAATAGTGTCTTAACGAACTTTAATCATTTATTCTCTTGATTTTTGTACTATCCACATACAATTTTACTATTTTTATAACATTTCCCTCTAAAATGAAATTTTTTAAAATTTATTTTTTAATAAAGATAAATTTCTATCACTGCCTAAATTACAAACCAAAACTTTTGTCAGAAAAGAGAAAACATTCTTGAACATATGTTGATTGAAATGCTTACCCTTTGGCTTGTCATGAGTTCATTTCCACCCTGAAGGAGTAACGTGATTCAAAAAAGACTTTTCTCTATGTGTCTGGTTATCCGTGGAGGCTTAAAAATTAAAATTTCATAGGCAGGTCACATGTGGCTTGAATTGCATATTTCTCCCTATTTCCTCCTCTGTGTTAACTAGAAAAACTAAAAATGTCTCCTTGATGTGCATATGCATATGCTAGTACTTTCGATTTGTGGTAGGGATTGTCATTCTGCTCCAACTCATTGTAAGAAACTGGCAGTTACTACTCAAAAAACCTCATAGGTATTGAATTGGTTTTCAAATGATCATATGGTTGTCACTGCTAATGTTTTAACTTTATTTCCTTGAACACCTGGATTAAGTAGTAAGTGCCTATAGTCAAATTCTCACACATACTAGGTGAACAACTGCCTCATAGTGTCTTCATTGCAGTTCTTGCATTTCTTACATTTGCATTTTTCACATGGGCATATTTTAAACTTTGTCACATCTTTTTAGAGGCTGCCTAATATGGTCATATTTACTGGCAGTATTTATGTATATTATTCTATAAAATATACATACAATGACATATACATTTTGTCTTAACATTTGTGCCCTAGTTAGCTGTTCACCCTGAGAGCAGCAGTGTATTCGTGTGGTCATGATGAACATGCCAAATGCAAAGAACAATTCAGAGTCACTTAAGGCTAATGAAACTGTTCACCTTTACTTAAAGATAAAACAATGATCAGAACACTAACTCAGTAAGAATTATTCCTTAGAAAGTCATAGATACGTTGGGCATGGTGGCTCACACTTGTAGTCCCAGCACTTTGGGAGGCCGAGGCGGGCGGATCACCTGAGGTCAGGAGTTTGAGACCAGACGGACCAACATGGAGAAACCCCGTTTCTATTAAAAATACAAAATTAGCCGGGCTTGGTGGCGCATGCCTGTAATTCCAGCTACTTGGAAAGCTGAGGCAGGAGAATCGCTTAAAGCCTGGAGGTGGAGGTTGTGATGAGCCGAGATCATGCCATTATACTCCAGCCTGGACAACAAGAGCAAAACTGCATCTCAAAAAAAGAAACAAAGAAAAGAAAAGAAAAATCATAGTCTTTTGATAAGCCTGTGCCTAACACAGTTAACTCTTGACTGATGCTTAACTAAGCCAGAGTTAACAATTCCATTGCTAAACACCTTACAAGGTTTGTTGACAATAACTACTTTATGTGTCAATTTATGATTATGTATGTATATGAACGTATCTTCCCTATACATTCAAACAGATACAGTAATAACAACTATGAATGAAAAAAATAAGAATGCCTGCAAATTTCAAAGGAAGACTCAGGAAGATATTTTCTGCAGAGAATATCTTTACTAAGCATATGTCTTGTCTATAGATTTCTGGAAACCAATGTATGAATAAATACTTCACATACATGGCTATCTAATGTGTACTTATGTATTAATAGAGGCATGGATGTACTTTTGTAGACAGACTTGTTTATGTTCATATTTCTCCATTTACAGGTGAGGATTAATCCATGCCTGAATATTAAGAATCCTTTATATAATCCTCTGAGGATTTAGGCAAATATCCTAATAATCCATTGCCAAATGGGAATTATTTTGTTTCTAGCTTATGAAAATAATTGGTCAAAGCCAGATTTTGCCCTGTGCTTTCCAAAGAGCAACGTTTTCTTGTTTTTTGAACTATCAAATGCAGCTAATTTTTATCTGTATTGTGTACATGCAAATATACTCTCCTCCAAGATATAAATATTTCAGTTATTTTTCAGGGACTTTGAATTTGGAGAGTGATGATAAAACCTTGCTGATTTCTGCAGTAATAGAGATTTGGATTATTCCCGTTCAATCATAATACATATCTTTGAAATGTAAATAGGTGGATCTCGGGACTAATGTCTTGATTTCAGGGAGGAGAGAATTTTCTCTTGTTCATTTGTTTATTCAGTCAGTTGGTATTTATATAGGCTTCAAGTATCAAGAAGTCACTTGGCAATACAAATCCGAATGAGCCTGTAAAAAGGGACTTCAGAAATATGTCTTAGATGCAATCATAATGTCTGTGTTATTTGACTTATCAATTCCAATTTGATGGCTATGTTCTACCTAAGTACTCCAAGTTGGAATGCAGTGCTGCCATCTCAGCTCACTGCAACCTCCACTTCCCAGGTTCAAGTGATTCTTGTGACTCAACCTCCCAAGTAACTGGAGTTACAGATGTGTGCCACCACACCCAACTAATTTTTTTCTTTTTTTTAGTATTTTAAGTAGAGATAGGATTTCACCGTGTTGGCCAGGCTGGTTTCGAATTCTTGGCCTCAAGTGATCCGCCTGCCTTGGCCTCCCAAAGTGCTGGGATTACAGGCATGAGCCACCGCACTCAGCCTCTTCCAACAGTAATTTTTAAAATGGCCACAGATTAACAGCATCAGCATCATCTGAAAACTTGTTAGAATTGCAAATCATTGGGGCTCCCCCAAGACTTACTAAATCAGAAACTCTGAGGGCAGGGCCCAACCACCTGTGTTTTAATAAGTCTTCCAGGTGGTTCATATGTGTCCTGAAGTTTGAAAATCACTTTAGAACAATATATAGGAAGGGATTCAGTACACCAACAACACAACTCAAAATCATTTGCATGTCTGATCATGAAAGAATATTAGCAGTCAGGTGCTAAAAATGATCATTTTGAAGACTTTTATGTATTGTTGGAAGGAAATGCTTAAGATGTCATTGTAAGTGAAAAAATAGGCTTTTAAATTATATTTACATATGAAATAACTTTGTGTAGAAATGATTAGCATAAAGACAAAGAAAATGGTAAACATAGAAAATAGTTTTTATTTGTCAAGGACATGGAATTATGATTGAGTGATTTTTTTCTGTTCTGCAAATTTCTGATGATCATTTAAAAAATATGAACTCTTTAGGATAAACCAGCAACCAGATACAGTTAAAAATTTGAGAATAAATTAAAAGCCCTCTGAAAGTTGTCAGGTTAATTAGCAGACTGCTCATTTGAATGGTCCTTTTGCTGAGCTTCCTATCTTCCGGAAAAGGGTGGGGAGGTTTTTTGGAGTCATGGTATTATTTAGACTACAGAGAATTATTGCATGTTTTTGTGAACTTGTAGCATATTTTTCGTTAGATGAAGCTGTCTTCCTTTACTATTTTCTCTCTCCATTTTGGAAACTGATGTTGTTTAGGATTAGCACCTGGAAATATGCAAATGTTTACTGTCTGCATAATATGCCTTGTCTTTCCTTATCTTTGCAGACCCTATCAGTGATCTACATACTCAGATTTTTCTCTACTAATCATTACAATTTTAACCATTTGGTGTTCCATTCATTTAGGGCTCAGTTTTTAGTGACAGGAAAATAACCTAATATGCTAAACTTATCTGTGCTAATTTATGAAATGGATGCAGACAGCTCTGGTGAATAGAACATCTATGGGATAAGGTCTTCACACTTAACTAAGCTGCTCTAATGTTCTGATAATAAAAATTTCTGACAAAGTAGCAGCCAGTGGGGTCACATGTTGTGAGGTAGATGACATTTTGTGCTTCTTGGTTTGCTCACTAATGTAATGAATACTTTTTTACTTAATTGCAATTTATCACTACCCTAATATTGTACTTTAGAGTTGTTCAGAGTGTGTTCCCAAGAATAATAGTTCCAGAAGATGTTCAAAAATATTATTTGTAAAGAAAAGTTAACATGGTTAAGAGTTGAAACAGGTTTCTTTAATTGCTCTTATTTACTGATAATTGCCTTTGTTAGCCTGAATCAGAACACTTGATATATCTCATTATAACCTCCCAAACTCGTGTGGAAAATTTTGTTGCCATTTCCGTTTTACAGATGGGGAAACTGAGACACTGAGGTTGAGTAACTTCTCAAAGTTCTAAGGTAATAAGCATTGGAAGTGGGCACTAAACCCTGGCAGCCTAACTCCTAAATTTATACTCTTTACCACTAAACAGTATTGATCACTTTACCTGGAATTTCTTGGATAGTTCAAAATACTAATGTGATTTGTAAGCTCCTAGAGGGAAATATATTGTTCAGCATTTTCCAAATGTATTTAACCATAGAAATTGTCTCCCTCCCACCTTTCTTTCCCCCCAGATCATCTTCCTGTGCTAGGAGGTCATGAAAACATAGTTTGAGAAAGACTGTCAATTGAAGCAAGTGGAATAATTTGTAACATAGAATTTATATTGAAAGTTTTCCACATCTTGCCACAGTCAAAACTCATATATTTTTAAGGTATTAAGGGATATTTAATTTGTACTCATTTTTACCTTCAAATTCCATTTGGAAATGATTTTCAAGGACATGACTGGAAAACCTTTAAAGAAAAGACAGCTAAAATTTAATAAGGATCATTTGTTCCAGGCATTTTACCAGCTGCTTTATGTTTATATTTATATCACAGGATTCTTTCTAAACCATACAGCTTGGAAATTGTTTTTATCTTTTTGTTACAGGTGAAAAAATAAAGTCTTAGAGAAGTTCTTAAGTAAGTAGTAAAATAAATAAAAGTCAAAGCCCTGACTTGCCAAACCTACAACACATTCCTCTCTAAGCTGCTGCCTGTGGCATGTCCATTAAATGCACATATATTATTCAAAAGGCTAGTCCTCTAAAAATAATCAACACAACTCAAAATCATTTGCATGTCTGATCATGAAAGAATATTAGTAGTTAGGTGCTAAAAATGATCATTTTGAAGACTTTTATGTATTGTTGGAAGGAAATGCTTAAGATGTCATTGTAAGTGAAAAAGTAGGCTTTTAAATTATATTTATGTATAAAATAACTTTGTGTAGAAATATATTTTTTATAATATATTTTATAATATATTTCATGCTCAACTATAGTAAAGTATTTTACACCATTTTACTTTAAAAGTATTCAGTATCCAAAGGGCATTCAATTGCATAATCAATAGTGCCTAATATAAAGATACATAATATATTTGCCTGACTATATTATGACAGGATAAAACGTATAATAATATTTTTGTTACTGTATGATGGACACTGTATAAAATGCTTTATGTGGTCTATCTCCTTAATAGGCAAAATTAACTAGAATTCTATAATAAGACATATTGTTATCCATCCTAATATCTTTTCAATACAAATCAGAAGATAATTCTCCCATATTGCTCGTATAGTCTTGTTGAGTCCTCTCTTGCTAATTGTAGTTTTTTTTTAAAGTATATTGGTATTATTTCAAGATATTTTCATAGCAGAACTTCACAGTTGGGTAAAATAATATGAAATTCCATACTGACGCTCCAGTGGCTTAAGGGTACTTTTCTAGTTAAGAAATATGAGTACTTGAGGGGCCTAAAGAAACGACAATGAATAATTTAATTGGAAGTCAGCAAAGGGATTTGAAATGTTATGGCATTACCTCCTTTGTACTACTTTTAAATTAAATCATCACCGATCAATAGAAAGGTCACACACATTGTTATTGACTCGGTGTAATTTCTTCCTCAGCATAAAAATTCTTCAGGATTATGCCTGTGTGGTAAAAATCAACTCTCTGAAACAAACCAAGCAAGAGAGGCACCAGAGCTCGGTTGCTATAGCAACTGAACTTGGCAATGTCTTCTGGGACTTGCTCTAAGGAAAGGTCCATGATAGAGAGTGATATTACGTTCTTTTTTGCTCTTATGACACATGCTGATTTACTGTGAGTAAAACGTAGCATGGTTCAAATTTCATATTTTTCCTAGTGATGAAAAATGGGCTGTTGTGTGAAAATGTAAAGGAGTTTTAAACAACTAGCAAGGAAGTTAAAACCTCCATTTATCCTTAGTGGAAACGCTGCAGAAGCAGCCATTACTCAGCAGCTGAAAGTCAACAATTCATTAAAACACACACACACACACACACACACACAAGTCATCTAATTTAGCAATGTATGAGAACAATGAATACAATTTTAAAATTATATTAATGCCTAGATTTGTTTCCAGGGGGAAAATATGGCTGTGTTTGCTTCTGAGGTATATAAAATCTCGACATTTATAGTGCTCTAAGCCATAGTAAGAGAAATATGAGTGCTATTAATACATGAATATTTCCAAACTCAGTTTTCCCAGCTGCCTCAAAACTAAACACTAATTCAGGAAATGCAAGTAATAGTATTTTAAATGTGTTCAAATGCTTTTAGCTTTTAATTCTTTTATGTTTTTGTTCACTAAAGACACTCTCATTTGTTTTGTCATCCATTGATGACACTTTGGTAAAATGTATCTCAAAGGACTTTGAAGATATTGATAAATACTCTTAACCTATAGTGTCTAAGAAAGGCATATGTTTTAGATAAATGCAATTTAAGTAATAACTAACCATTGCTGTAAATAATTCAGGTAATTTTTTTTTTTCCTGAGAGTTACCCTTTCAGGTTGAAAACCTTTAAAAAAATCTTAAAATTCAAAACAAACTTTGTCAAGAATTGCACCCTGAAGCTACATCCATTTTTTTTAAAAAAGCAAGAAAGATAATGAAATTTGGTATTTATTACAATAGTTAAAAGTAATGGCAAAAACCGCAATTACTTTTACACCAACCTAATAATACATCTGGGCAGTTTTCTATATTCTAAATTAAGTTAGATAACTCATTTCTTCTTCCACTGACATATTAAATGTGAAAAACAGTAAATAAATAGAAGCTCAAAACCAAAAATTATTCTTCATTAAAAACTTACCACTATTGGCCGGGCGCGGTGGCTCAAGCCTGTAATCCCAGCACTTTGGGAGGCCGAGACGGGCGGATCACGAGGTCGGGAGATCGAGACCATCCTGGCTAATACGGTGAAACCCCGTCTCTACTAAAAAATACAAAAAACTAGCCGGGCGAGGTGGCGGGCGCCTGTAGTCCCAGCTACTCGGGAGGCTGAGGCAGGAGAATGGTGTAAAACCCGGGAGGCGGAGCTTGCAGTGAGCTGAGATCTGGCCATTGCACTCCAGCCTGGGCAACAGAGCGAGACTCCGTCTCAAAAAAAAAACAAAACAAAACAAAAAAAACCAAAAAAAAAAAAACAAAAAAAAAAACTTACCACTTTTGGCCATTTAGCAATGAGTAGATTTTTCAATAGTGTCTACCTTCACTTGCCCTGATAAGCATTCTCACTCATCTCCAACTCAGTTAGCAAGGTTTTCTGTGGTTTTAAGTTGTACAATACACATGCCACCTTACTTTAGTTTGAATAATTTTCTTTTGCCGTTATGCTGTATCTAGAATCAATGTACAATTGCTTTTTCATTGGCCACAAATCAAAATTATATAAACTAAAGGAAGCATTGAAAAGTCAAATGACTTCATTGAAAAAACTGCACAGCTTCTACAATCTGCATTCGGATTTCTACATTGCTATGACCTTCCTGCCATTAAGATAAATTTGTTCCATATATGTGTATTTTATACCTAGTGATGTGTGTGTATATATATATGTGTATATATATATGTGTATGTATATATTATACAGATAGACACACACCTCCATACACACACAAAAAATACAGAAATACGTGTGTGTATAGTGAAAGCAACAATATAGTAGAGAGTTGAACTGGTCCAATGATTTGGCATTTTAACTGATTTTAACAGGGATCTCAGGTTGATTTTTCTATAACTGAAATTGAAATCCCAACTTAAAATGTTGTGGAAAATCCACCTTTTTATCCTATATTTGTATATACATTTACTACATTAGGCCATTATCGTATTGCTATAAAGAAATACCTGAGATTGACCGGGGGCAGTGGCTCATGCCTGTAATCTGAGCATTTTGGGAGGATGAGGCGGGCAGATCATAAGGTCAGGAGATCGAGACCATCCTGGCTAACACGGTGAAACCCTGTCTCTACTAAAAATACGAAAAATTAGCCAGGCGTGGTAGTGGGCACCTGTAGTCCTAGCTACCTGGGAGACTGAGGCAGGAGAATGGAGTGAACCCGGGAGGCAGAGCTTGCAGTGAGCCGAGATCGCACCACTGCATTCCAGCCTGGGCGACAGAGAGAGACGAAAGAAAGGAAGGAAGGAGGAGGAGGAGAGAGAGAGAGAGACCTGAGACTGAGTAATTATAAAGAATATAGATTTAACTGGCTCATGGTTCCGCAGGCTGTACAGAAAGCGACATCTGCTTCGCAGGAGGCCTCAGGAAGTTTCTACTCATGGTGGAAGAAAAAGAGGGAGCAGGCACTTCACACGGTGAAAGCAGGAACACGAGAGAGTGGGAGGGGAGGTGCCACACACTTTTAAATGACCAAATCTTCTGTGAACTCAGCGATAACTCACTTATCATCAAAGGGATGGTCCAAGCCATTCATGAGGTATCTGCCCCCATCATGCAAACACCTCCCACCGTGTCCTGGCTTCAACATTGGGGATTACATTTCAGCATGAGACATGGGTGGGAGATAAATATCTAAACTGTATCATATACTATTTAACACTCACCAAATACTTTCTGTGTATCTGATGTCTAAGTGCTTTCCTTGGATTTTTTTTTTCAACTCTCACAACTCTTTGAGGTAGGCACTGTTGTTATCCTAATAGTAACAATAAGGAAATTAAGGGTTAGAGAGTTGATTGCTTGTCAGAGATTACACAGTTAGTAAACATCAAAGCCTTTATTTGAATTTAATGTATCTGATGTCAGAGCCCACAGTTTTAATTATATGCTATTCATTCCATTTCAGACCATATAGACATTTGGCATGTCATTTTGTAAGTATTACTGCTCAACTTTTAAAATCCATTAGTAATTTACCTATACTCGATGCATGGCTCCTAGTTTGCTTATTCCTTTGCCTTTGTGCTTTGGCAAAACAAGGAATTTAACAGCCAATGCCTATTCTAGAGTCAAAAAAATGAAACAAAACAAAACAAAAAAAGCACTCAGGAAACAGAATCTTACAAAACAGCCTCAATAACAACAACAACATAAACTAGAAAACCCAAGAATAGTTCAGTAGTTCAGTATAGTTCAGTATAGTTGTTGATTTTCTTTTCTTTACTTGAAAAGTCTTCCAGAAAAAAAATTTATTCTAGGAATGAAGAAACTAAGGAACATTTACAATTTACTACAATTATAAACTTATATTTATGGCCTTTGGTCAGTCAAGATTAAATCCTCTTAATTTCATGAGGTATGGAAGGATTTTCTGAGCATGCTATGGTATAGCATAGAGATGAATTTGCATTTTGTATCATTGTTTACCTTTATTAAAGGGTCTAAACTAAACATATGACCAAGTGCAAACTGAAAACGTTGGCATAGCAACTAATGCTTTGAAAGCAAGTTTCCTAAAATTAAGCGTCAAGTAATTTTTACATAACATTTTTTCTTAACTGTTTTTGTCTTGTTTCTTGATAGCAGTACAGATATCTTTCTTTTGTATTGTTTGTAAAGTACTTTCATTTTACATATTATCTCAATTTAGCTTCATTAGTACTCTGACAAAAATTAGTGTGATTGTTAATTTATAAAACTTATGGATGAGGAAATTGCAGCTAACAGAAATTTAGTAATTTTCCTAAAGTAATCTTGTTAGTAAGTGATTGATCCAGGTTTAATTATATTATGAAAATTTTATATCTAAATTTTATATGATTTAAACTTCACACAATAAAATTTCCTTTTGAAGTTTTTTTTTTTTAACTTTATGTAAGTGAAAATAGTTGTTCACTGTGTTTTGATTTTGGCATTGTTTTCCTTAAATTACAAAGTAAACAACACATAGTAATGTCTACTCGCAATGTTTGTAAGATTTTCTTTTATCTTTTGTAGACACCCTGACAAGAATATTTCTTGGTTTATATGTTCTATACTGATAAGTGAATGATTTTTTTGCAAAGGGGAAAGAAATGAAATAATTATGCACAATGCGTTTTGTTATTGAATAATTGATGTCTTCTAGTTGCCAAAGAAAAAAACCTGTGAAATAACTGTCATATAAATTGTCTATAGTTCTCCCATGGGCTCAAGTTGCATAAGTAGGATGTAGCTAGATTCATTAAGAAATATGCTTTGTACGTGTGGCCATTTTGAGTTTGTGTTGAACATAGTCAAGCGTGGTGGAAATGCTGCTGTTACAAGATTCACTATGATACATTAAGACTCATTTAGTGCTATCTTTTTCATAAACTTAGTCAGTTAAGTTTCTACATGACTGGTCATTTTAGAACTTGCCTTGCATTTCCCTTCAATACTTGACATTTTGAATTTCACCTCCTCAGTAAAAACACATAATCTTGGTCCTGGACCCAGCAGGCACCTCCTTCATCTAAACAGCCAGTCCTTCCATTGCAAGAGGTTTACTGATTCACATTCAAATTTTAGTTCACTGAAACGGTGTATTAACATTTTCATTTGAAGGCTCGGTGTACAGTGTTCCATGATATAGTCTGCCATCTTGTTAGAAGTAGAATAAGATCTTAAGGAGCTCTTTATGTAGGTTTTGGGAGGAGCAGTGTGTGAAAATTTGGGTTACATATTGTCCTAAAGATATATTATTCAATTTTCTTTATAAAGAAATTCCAGATGTTATTAAAACAACAACAAAGCAGAATGACAACAAAAACCCTGGCAAGTTATTTAATGGCATTTTGTCTATTTCTTCAAACAAACACCAGCAATAAGAAATCACTACATCAAGGTGTTATTCATCTCCCAATTGTAGCTTTCTTTTACACCACTATCTCTTTTACACACCAGCTTTTCATGCCAGCTTCTAATCTCCCAGCCCCACACTCACACCTTGCCCTTCAAACACTCTTGCCAATTACGGAAAACTGCCTTCTCTCTAGCAAGTTTTAAGGGACTACAAACTCTGTGGGAACAAATTATTTGAGACTTCACCTTGTAATGGGCTTCCTGACCTTTTGTTGTTGTTGCTAAACCAACCTATCCAACGTTTTATTAGTTCCCTTTCTCAGAAACTGATACCTTGGTTCACAGTCTCTGACTTTCACTCTCAACATAGTTCATTTATCATATTTTTCCTAAAATCTAGCTTCATAGACTATAGGGGAATGCAGAGATGATTAAATCGTCTATCTAAGATCTCATTTAAAGGCAGATAAAGGGCAGGTCTTATTTCAAATTTGTCTTCTAACTTTTGCATTAGGCATAAGGTCTCTAAGAATTTCATTCCAGAACTGTAACATGCAGACAAAGTAACACATTAATTTGTCATCATCTACCAATGTGTTATGCCTGCTAATGTTACTCAGTCCCGGACTCTATTTTGATAATCATGCTGAGATCTTAAGGAACTCTTTATGTTCCTAATGAGGTCCAGGGTTAATAGAAAAAGTATGGAAACTCATATGGCACACAATTTTATTCACATCACATTGCCTGTCCACCTGATAGGACTTAACCTAAGGTGGGCTTTAGCATTGCCCAGGGAGGCACTTTGAACCACAAGATGTGTATCACAAAACTCCTCTCCCATGTTGATGTTTACAAAACACCTTCATACCTCCTACTGTTTCTCTAACAACCTACAGCCAACATGACAAGCAGGTAGGGGCATGCATTCTAAGGAGCACAGCAAGGAATAACATGTCCAACCTTGAAGATCTTATTTATCTCCTGTATTTCCCCAACATCTTGTAACAAAAATAAATCCACCAATAAGTACTGAAAGAATTCCGGATGAACCTGAAATTTAATTGACAGCTTGGCAGCAGCGACATGAACAGTCTCTTCCCTCATGTACAGCATTCATAGATCTGATAGATAACATGTATACATATATTAACTAGAGGAAAAGTGAAGATGAAATATTCTAAAGACAAAAGGGAAAGTAGCCTTAAATAATAAATTTTAAAAATTACAGCCATAATACTATCTAATCATGGGAAGGGAAACAGTTTTCCCAAAGATGACTTAACTTTGTCATCCTGATGCTTAGTCAGAAAATCTGAAACATATCCTTTGATTCCTATTGAAAGCCTTTCAACAAATTACCTTTCAGATAAACTGTCTCCTTGTGAGTTTGGAATCTCTAATTTTGAGTTAATCTCTCTAATTGTGAGCTTAAGATGCTACCTAAATTACATTTTTAATTACAGCAAAAGAAAGCGGTAGAGTAGAAAAGAGTGCCTCCTGTGTGATATAACTTTCTGAGGGTAAATATTAGGTTGGTGCAAAAGTAATTGCAGTTTTTGCCATTGAAACAAATTGTAGGCATGGAATATTATGCAGCCATAAAAAAGAATGAGGTTATATCCTTTGCAGGAACATGGATGAAACTGGAAGCCATCATCCTCAGCAAACTAACACAGGAACAGAAAACCAAACACCGCATGTTCTCACTCATAAGTAGGAGTTGAACAATGAGAACATATGGACAAGGGCAGGGGAACAACACATACTGGAGCCTGTGGGAGTAGGGGAGGTGAGGTGAGGAAGAGCATCAGAACAAATAGCTAATGCATGCAGGGCTTAAAACCTAGGTGACAGCTTGATAGGTGCAGCGAAATACCATGGCACATGTATACCTATGTAACAAACTTGCACTTTCTACACAGCTACCCTGAACTTAACTGAAGTTTAAATAAATAAATAAATAAATAAATAAATAAATAGCAATGGTAGGTTAATTACTTTCATAATACAGTGGTAGGGCCTAGACAGGAAGCAGGGGCCAAAACGAGTGAGGCGAGAGGGAACTCAGAATAATATAGTAGGATATTTCCCCAAAGTAGAAAGTTTTACACTGAAATTAAATGTTTCATTTACTTAACAATTTTCTCTAGGACTTTATTAGACATTCTCTAGAGTCTGATATGTTTCTCTTGTAGAATCGAGACACAGACTTGATATCTGTCATCTTAAGCAAAGAATATTTCCTTACAGGTATCTTTTATTTTGGAACAGGATACTAAAACCCCAGAAGAGAGATAATTCTAACATATGTATTTCAAATTGCCAACAGCCAATGTGGCCGGTGATTCTCAGAGTATGTATGTCTCACATATCATTTAATATGGATTACTATGCAATGAAACTTCACTATAAGATATGAAAAATATAGAAATAGTTATTCTCATTGTCGTTCAAAAAGCTTTTCTTTAGTTTTGTCACAAAATATCACAGTTTGCATTTTTAAGTGGTGTTCATGTACCTTTCTTCATTGAAGACGGAGAGCATTTTATGAACTTAATATCTTCTTGTTTCAGTAGGGTCTTCATGGTTGTGACTATATCTCCACAGCCAAAGCAAAGCAGACATTTAAGGTAATTACTTAGATAATTAATGGGCAAATCTCCACTTTGCTTTCACTGTGGTGCCTTGGCCTTTAGTCAAATGAGGGAAGTTGGGCACTCAAAAGTTCATATTTTACTTTTTTTTCATGAGGTACTAAAACACTGTTTCTTCTTTTGTTTTCCCATGATACTTTTAAAATGGCAATCTCAGATTTATTGTGGGTGGTTAGAAGACAGTAACCTAGTAATATAATGTTTGTCATTTTCTTAGTAAAATTCTTGTGCTCCAGGAATGTTGGGCTTACTGTTAAAAATTGTTTGTGTAAACCTGGGTTTTAGCTTCTGTATGCAATATCATCTTGGTCTTTGCTTTCAAATGTTTGAAACAATACACTTATAGAATAAAAAATGAAACACCATATAATTTCAGAATGTCTCATTTCTACTCCTATTTGTAGTTTAATGCAAAAGGAACCTCATGGACCTCTACCACATTTTTGCTCCTGATACCATACCAAACTTCTAGATGTATCAGTCATGTTTTAACACTTCAGTATGATGAAAGTTAGAGAGGATGGAAATGGAATGGGACTTGATTTTGAAGTACTGAGGTTGCATTGCACGCAGGAAAACTGGCTCATTTTAGTTTTAAATATTAATAATTATATCTAGAAAGCACAGCTTACTTGAGAAAGTCTTGTCTGTTATAATAGTTATAAGAGAAACACCGTGTTATAAATTCTACTTCAAACTAGATGAATGTATCTTGAAACTACATTATGAGAATGTTTAGATTTCTAAAAGAGCACAGTTAAATGTGTTTCCTTGTCCATCATTTATTTTGTCATTCATTCATCACATACATGAGGGTGTGCTATTTGAAAGAACTGCTAGAAATCTTGAGGAGGTGATTTCTTTGTAGGTTCTGTTTCCTTGTAAAGATAATGCTTAATAATGTAAATATCGGTCATATACTACTAATTATTTTGACAGTTCAATATAATTTAATTTCTTATCCCCGTTAATAATTGACAAAGACCAGATGTGAGTTTCTGAAAATCTACTTCTAAAATTCCTTCAACAGACCTGCAAATGTGTCATACAAGATACAAGAATAACTTAGTTGTGTGACAGAAACACCAGACATGACTTTTCTTGGAGCTGTTGAAAGACATTGTATAGACTTATGAAGCAAGTTACTTGTAAATGAACATGAAACCTAAGTCTGTGGAGCTAATCTGACCATGACAGCCCTGACGCCCATTCATCACCAAAGTCGATTGAACCCCTCTTGCTGGCTGGTGTTAAGTTTCCCCCTTTCACTATTCAGGTGTCACTTGGTTCAAGAGGAAGATGTTGGCTGACAGGTTTTCTTCAAATAATATGAGTACCTCTGTTATTTTCACTACTTAAATTGCCACAGTTCTGCTTGTGTCTTATAAAAGTATTGTTTTTTGTTTTTTACTTTTCATCAGTATCTTTTAAAGGGGTGTGTGTATTTGACTATATAGACGAGGTGGCATTTTCTAAAAACCCTAGGAATAATTCTTATTTTAGAATAAATTTCAAAAAAATATCGCTGAAGTTAGTATGATTTCCGTAGGCATCATGGATTTTATTCTGGAGGTTTGTAATGGAGTTTGCATGATAGTTTTTTGAAGGCAGTTCAGGTCTCCATTTGGAGGGGCTAAAAATCATGCAGAGTTCTCTTCTTTCCTTTCCTCTGCCTTCCATCTTTTCCCAGAGATGAGTATAAGGAGGGAGGATAATTTGCTAAGTTTTGGCGGTGGCATCCCCATTTTGATTTATTTTTCTTTCTAAATGCAGATATCGAATGACAGCATTGGCATTATCCTATGTAAAGTTTAAATGCAATAAAATCAAGAACAAAGCATGCTTCCTACATTCCTCACACTCTGCAAAGCCCAAAGAAATAATTTGGAGCTGAGCTACACCCATGGGCTCTTTTTCAGTCCTAGAATAAAGAGAGGGACCTTTAGTGTGTATAACCCCTTCCAGGGTCATCTCTCCTTCCACTCTTGAATTCAGGAAGTTCCAGGAGAATGCTAAGAGGTTCAGGCTTTATCATGCCTTGGCACCTAGGGCTGAAACACCTGGAGGCCAGCAGAGGCTACATAGTGCCAACTTCTTAATTCTTCCTCCTCCTAGAGGCTGCAGCCTTCTGTCTGTGGTCGTGGTTCATTTTCCCAGTATTCCCCAGAATAACCTCAGTCCTCTGGCCCTTCTGACTTTTGGTAAGGAGGCTTGCCAAGATATCTTCATTCCTGAGTCTCATTACCCACATCTGGGCCCGGTTTTCCCTGCCTAATTTCAAGTACTTTTCCAAGGATGGAACTTATGCTCCAGTCATCTTTGTTCTTTATGTCCAATGTCACACCTCAATCTTAATCTCTCCTCTTTAGAACACCATCAAGTCTTGCCAGATCTGTACAGGGCTGGAATTGGCGCTCTCCTTGGGGCTTATTTGCTATGAAATATTTTCTCTCTGAAGCAAGATTGCCCTTTCTACTTGTTTTTGTTTGCATTTCTCAGATCAGTTTCTTTCACTTGATCATCATTTCAACATGATCTCCTTCCTGACCCCACTTCCACAGCAGGTTATAAAAAAAGGTGGCAAAGACCATTTTAAGCATTTAGATTCCAGCAATTTTCACATAACCAGAGGCTAGTGAGGGAGGCATTGATGTATGTAATGTGCTTCCCAACTGGCATGTGCTTCCTAGACATTCCCAATTAAATACATAAGAGCTCCATTTTTATTTTATGTGCACTTTTATTTTATTTTATTTTGAAATAGAGTGTCGCTCTTGTTGCCTAGACTGGAGTGCAATGGTGAAATCTCAGCTCACTGCAATCTCTGCCTCCCGGGTTCAAGCAATTCTGTCTCAGCCTCCCAAGTAGCTGGGATTACAGGAGTGTGCCACTACACTCGGCTAATTTTTGTGTTTTTAGTAGAGATGGGGTTTCACCATATTGGTCAGGCTGGTCTTGAACTCCTGACCTCAGGTGATCGGCCCGCTTCAGCCTCCCAAAGTCCAGGGATTACAGGCATGAGCCATTGCGCCCAGCCTTTTGTGCAATTTTATGTTCAATGATCTCCAAATTTATTTACCGTTACAAGTATTTCTCTAAAATGACCCAGAACTGTCTCAAATTACTGGGTGTTAGAGCTACTACAAATGACTTATCTTCAAACATGATCTCTTTCTGATTTTCTTAAAGTGAAGGGCTTTCAAAACAAGACCTGTGTTTCATGCAAATGTAGTTAGTATGACGTTTTAAACAAGGCATTTTCTTAAAGTAACAACTCCTAGGTTTTTTTGGTAGCAAAGCGCTTGAAGATTGGGAGACTCAAACTGAATTGCGTGAGCAAGTACTAAAGGCAGTATTTGGTATGTTGACTTTAAGAACTGAGATTATGTTTGAGGAGATACCAACTTAACATCAAACTTAAGGTAGAGATTTTCCTTTCATGAATGTTTCATGCAATACATTTCTTTTGGTTAGATTTGGGGTTGAAGTTGCCAGTAGAGTTTGCCTATCATGTTCTTTTTTTTTTTTTTTGCTGTTAATCTGGACTTCAAGAGTCAAGAAAGGGTATTTGCAGAAAGTAATGTCTGAGATGAGACTCAAAGAATAAGCACATGTTGGCTAAACAAAGTAGAAGTGAAAGTGTTTCAACCAGAATCAGAAAGAAAGGAAACAGCATATAAAAAGGCCCAGAAGTAACAGAGGTGGAGATGAGGGGAAGAGAGAGAAAGAGTGAGACCTCATCAGAACTGTAGAAGTGCAGCCTTGAGAACAAGAGGAGGAGTGGGCAGCGAGGGGCTGGTTAGCAAGGGAGACATGATGCCAGGCAGACACACAGACCCAACTCATGGAGAGTTACCTGTATGATGAGAGCTTTGACTTTCTCCTGAAGGCAATAAGGAAATTCTGAATAATTTTTAGATGAGGAGAAACATGAGTGTATTGCATTTTAAATCATCCAGGCTGTAGCGCAGATAATGAATTGAAATGGTATAAAGTTGGAGGAATAGCATCCCACCGTTTTGTCTTGGAGAGTGTGTAGGTCAAGAGAGTGGCAGCTCAGTCTGGGAACCTATCTCATGAAATTCCAGATATGTATATTATTATCTGCTGGGTGAGGCTTTCTATCTTGGTGTTTTGGTTATTTAAAATGGAAACGCCGTTAAGTTCATCTTTGTCCTGCAAACAATAACAGAAAAGCAACATGTTGATTTTGGCTTATTCTGATACATATGCCTGGCATGGAGGAATTGACTGGGTTTCAAAATATTAGAATTTCTGCTTGTTAATGTGTGGTTTCTTCGGTGAGAATTTTATGTAGAATAAAATTGTGGGCTACTCACAGAAACTAAAAGAGAGTGATGGGAAATAGTATTTTAACTATTTACACTATAGTAATTCACTGTAGTGAGTTTTTTTTTATTTTGTTATTAAAAACACAGGTAATATCAACTGACAAGAGTCAAATAAATTAATAAAAGCACAGACTGGTGCTCCTAAAAGAAGTTTTTAGAAATTTGTTAACCTAAGCTGTTATTCTCCAGATGTTATTCAGATTCTCAGTTCTAGGTCTGCCTCATGATTTAGTACATGCCTCATTTATCATAGAAGAACTATAAAAAAATATAGGGCTCTGTCCACAATAAGCCTTTCATAGAGACCAAGACACTATATTAAAACTGTTCCGGCCGGGCGTGGTGGCTCAAGCCTGTAATCCCAGCACTTTGGGAGGCCGAGGCGGGCGGATCACAAGGTCAGGAGATCGAGACCATCCTGGCTAACACGGTGAAAACCCGTCTCTACTAAAAAATACAAAAACCTAGCTGGGCGAGGTGGCGGCGCCTGTAGTCCCAGCTACTCGGGAGGCTGAGGCAGGAGAATGGCGTGAACCCGGGAGGCGGAGCTTGCAGTGAGCTGAGATCTGGCCAGTGCACTCCAGCTTGGGTGACAGAGCGAGACTCCGTCTCAAAAAAAATAAAAAATAAATACAAAAAAATAATAAAACTGTTCCTTGGGCCAAGATCCATTCTGGAGCATTCTTTGGCCATTTACAAATTTCTTTACATGAGTTCATTGCAAATATACCCAGAAAACATTGATTCCAGATGTATGGCTGAGTTAAGAACTTTGGGTACATGTTAACACAATTTATTTACCTCCTATTATGCCTGTTGATTGTCAGTAGCAAAGAGTAAGTACCTACTATATGCCTGGAACTGGTGTCGTGAATTGAGCAGTGAACAAAACAGTCTTGTTTTTATGTTCTGGGAGTGGGAAGACAGAAATAAATACATAGACCAAGGGGGCCAGATACAACTATTTTAGGCTTTGTGGGGTGTACGGTTTCTGTTACAACTACTTACCTCTATTGTTTTAGCAACGAATTTGCATGTCTGTGTTCCAATAACACTGTACTTACAAAAATAGAGTATGGGCCAGGTTTGTTCTATAAGCCATATAGTTTGCTGACCCCTAACATAGATCATTAAATAAGGAAGTTCATCTTAGCTACTAATAAGAAAGAAAATAGAACAGGAGAATATGGAAGGCAGTAGTTGTGGCAGCTTTGGCCAGAGTGATTGTGCAAGACTTTTTTTGTGATTGGGTTAAATCAGTCTCCAAGTGATTAAAGAGCAAGTTGTGAATATCATCTATTTATCATCTATTTACCTTTCTCTTAAAATTATATATAAAGCTATGAAAATTAAGTTATATATCACACATTTATAGGAGGTGGGAATCATATAGAACATGCTGACGTATACCTGGACTCAATAATTGTTGTGCTATTGTTGAAGAGAGTTTCAGATAATATCTTTCTCAAAAGTTCCAGCCTTCTTTAATTCATACTTCCCTCTGAATTTCCATGGCATTTATTAAATGATGAGATTCACTTAGCCCCGAGAAAATGTAACATTGGTTAGTGTATCTTTTGTGTATGCTGACCTGAAGTGTGTGGGCAGTGTTATATATTAATTTCTAAATTGGCCTCTCAGCTTGGCATTCTTCTGTCATTGGCATGTCATAACCATTGAATTACCCTTTTATGAGGATCAGAAAAGTTAAAAGAGATTGCAGCTAGGATTCCAAGAAGAGGTGGCTCAGATTGATAATTTGCTTTCACAATGCATGAAAACTTCCTATATGGAAAACATTAGCTGAAGGAAAAGGAGAGGCTTACTTGTGAATCTCAAGTGATCTCTCTAAGATTTGTAGAGTTAGTTGTTTTATGTGTACTGTAGTTGTTGTTAAATCCTAAGCCATACAACAAATTCAAGAGTACAAGTTTATGAACAATACTCTCTGTCATTTGGCTCCCTTTGTTGATGCATGTGGAATAATCTGTCAGACAACAGGTGTTACCTCTTGTATATAAGGAACTGGATAGAAGCCATGACTTCAGACCTCAACAATCCAGTTTAAGAAAGACTCAAGAGTTAATTACACAAATAAAATAAGACAAAATGAAAAGTTCCACGAAGCAGCATTATTTAGAGTACATATTCATTCAACAAAATTGTGCTGAGTACTTATAATAAGCTGGATATTGTTCTAGACACTGATGAATTGTGACAAGTAGGATCAATATGATATAGATTTATCTGGAAAGCTTTCAAAGAGATGGTATAAATTCACCAGTGTCCTGAGAAGTATTTGGGATTTTAAATTTGAGAGCGCCATTTTAAAGGGTAAGCATGGCAGAGGAATAGGAAGAACTCAAGGTTTCTTCGAACAATGAGCACAATTAGTTTGACTGGAGATTATGTAGAGAATTCCAGCAGGGAATAATGTGAGAAAGGTAGGTTGGGGGCAATGGTTGGAGGGCCTTGACAAAATCAAAATTTTGGTATTTTAACCTGAAGGCATTACACAGCAATTGGAGATACTGAGCAATAGCATGGTAAATTGAAGTTTAACCCAATTAATCTGACAGAGATTTGTATGTACAATTATAGGTGGAGCAGAAAGAAACCAAAGGCAATTCTGCCAATTAGGAGGCTATTTCAGTTGTTCATATGCTATGCGCATTCACAAAAAGGGTAGAATGGGAAAATGACAGGCAACGTTAGTGGTATTTTGAGGGTAGACTCGATTGGCTATTAATGGAATAGAGGGAAAAGGTGAAGAAGAAACTAGAATTTTGAAAATAGTGATTTCTTAAAACAAATAACTCCTCCCCTAGAAAAAAATTTAGTTGAAAAGAAATCTTTCTAGCTTAAAAGAGTTTCTGAAGTGAAGTGATTCTGTCGTCCACTTGCTACATAACCTTGATCAAGTTATTTAAAACCTCTGTGACTCATCTATGATGCGAATTATAATGTTACTCATTTTTAGAGGGCTGATTATTCATTCAGCTGATAGTCCATCAATTATTGTCTAGCTCCTGGGAATAGAGTGATGAATGAGACAAGGTCCCTGCCGTTAAGTATATTTTCTGGTGGAGACAGATTCTTTCTCAGTGAGCAAATATACAGGTAATTTTGAGTTCTAATAAGATTAAACCTTGAGTTGAAAGGAAACATTTGATTCAATGTAGAATAATAGGGCTCAGGAGGGGTTACTTTGGGTAAAGCTTGAAGAGATGGCCTCTCCAAGGAAGTGATATTTGAAGTGAGATATAAATGATGAGAAGGAGCCAGGCTTGCAAAGAGCAGGAAAAGGAGTTCAGAGGTAACAGGAAGAGCAAGTGCAAAGGCTGGCTTATTTGAGGAGCAGTGTAGCAGACTTTTTAGGAAATGCACATTTACAAATGTAATACTTAATTGTTAGTCTGTGGGTAGAAATCATAGCAGATTTAAAAGGGTCACATGCCCTCTAGTGTCCTCTATGGCTTATTTAATCCTGTTAATAGGCTTTTCCAAGTGCCATGAAGAATGTTGAAACTGTGTACGTGTGCATTTGTTCTGTGAAATGCATTACTATTTCTTTATGTAGGAAACAGAATTCTGAGAAGGCAGCTTCTGTTGAAGAGGAATATATTTATTTATTTTTGTAAATGAGAAGGAATGGAAACAGAGGGGAACAAGAAGTGTTCTGTTGAGAGGGATGACTTGCATATTTTAGTTTGGTCTGTTCATTCTTATATAAACTAGGGCAAAACAATGACCCCATTAAGGTTTTTTTTTTTCACTTCAGTGTTTTTTGGGGGGGTGGTTAAAATAAAGGAAAAAAAACAGAATCAGGGAATACTTTGATTCTGTTGTGTGGGTTTAAATTCTCTCTCTCCACCCACAAAAAAAATCTGAAAAATGGTTCTTGGAATTTTTTTCTTCATGAGCCCTAGTAATTGCCCTCATTTTGTGCCCATCTCCCTAGTTTTGGAGATGATGGGGAGACAATAGAGAATAGAGTGAAAATGTGGGGATGGTGCCCACCTCTACACCTATGTCTGAGTTCTTGTTTGTTCTGTAGCCGTATTGGTCTTCTCTTTTTTCAACACAATGTGTTGTTTCTTGTTCAAGGGCCTTTTGAAATACAATACCTCAGCTGGGCGCGGTGGCTCATGCCTGTAATCCCAGCACTTTGGGAGACTGAGGTGAGCACATCACTTGAAGTCAGGAGATCCAGACCAGTCTGGCCAACATGGTGAAACCCTGTCTCTACTAAAAATATATAAATTAGCCAGGTGTGGTGGCATGGGCCTGTAATCCCAGCTACTCGGGAGGCTGAGACAGGAAAATTGCTTGAACCCGGGAGGCGGAAGTTGCTGTAACCCAAGATCGTGCCACTGCACTCCACCAGGGGCAACAAAGAGCGAAACTCCGTCTCAAAAAACAACAAAAAAAAGAATTACAGTTACTCTTTCTGGGATGTACCTCCCTTCTCTACCCATTGTCTAACATCTCATTTCAATTTTTTTAGTGGTTACTCCCAATGTCCTGTCCTACAACTAATCAACCTTCCTCCCGAAATTAGGCCACTGTTAGATTAGGTCTCCCTGTTGAGGGATACTGATCTCAAGCACCTGTAATTTTCTTTCATGACATTCATGATGTCATAATCTTTGCTGCGTTTTCTTCCTTTCTTTACTGCTTTTGACCTTAAGGGTTGACTTGGAGTTGATTGTTGCTCTCTTCCCAGTGCAGTGTACTTTCTAGTACATTGCGTGGTATATATGAGTTGCTTAATAATTATTTGTGAAATGAATTGAGCTAAAACAAACAGGTTCTGTTTAGACATAATACAGAATTTTGGGAAGTCAGGGAACTCTGAAAAGTAGAAAAGTAACTTCACTAGCTGGGTTAAGATTGGCTGTGAAGGCCGGACGTGTAATCACGCCTGTAATCCCAGCACTTTAGGAGGCTGAGGTGGGTGGATCACGAGGTCAGGAGATCGAGACCATCCTGGCCAACATGGAGAAACCCTGTCTCTACTAAAAATACAAAAATTAACCGGACGTGGTGGCGTACGCTTGTAGTCCCAGCTATTCAGAAGCCTGAGGCAGGAGAATTGCTTGAACCCGGGAGGCAGAAGCTGCAGTGAGCCAAAATCATGCCACTGCACTCCAGCCTGGGCAACAGAGCAGAACCACCTTGGATCATATGTGACTGAGACCTACCACTGTCTCTCTGTCTGGGCAACACAGCAAGACTCTGTCTCAAAAAAAGATTGTAAGATTGTCTTACAGAAACAATCTTACAGAAACAATCAAGCAGTAGTTACTTAAAGAAGATAAAAGATTGTTTCTTCATCATAAAATTCCAGGGTGGTTTGATGACTCGAAGTCCCCACAGACTCAGTTACTCCAGCTCAATACTCTGCCATCACTGGTGGTAGGTCTCAGACACACATGGTCCAAGGTGGTTCTGTGTCTCAGGCAAAAGATGGAGAAAAAGATGGCTTTTATAAGGAATTGCATGTTTTTCTGATGAAATGTATTGACTTGGAAATAGCTTAATTCTAACCTGGATTCAGGATTAAATTCAATCAGCCTTCTATGTCTGTAAATTTCAAAAAGTATGACAAAGTAAATGTGGTTCAGAAATTTTAAAAAGATAATCACAGCATCTTGACCATTTACAAAGCAGAGCATTCTGAATTAGGGCATTTGACCTCATAACATCTCCCAAAACCAGATAGATTAAGAAGTGAGAACCTGAGAAAAAAGCAGATCAGAGTAGAGACAGACAACTTATAAGTGATAGAGTGAAGACTGAACCATGTTCATCCTATGTTAAGTCCAAGTTCTTCATCCTGTTCCCAAGGGCATGTCAAAGCCTGACATGTAAAGCTATGGATGAAAAAAGATGGATCGCCTAAGTGTCTTTCTGGTAAAGTAGGCAATATAGAAAGGGAACATACATTATGATATTTTTATGGATAGCTAGTATTCTTAATCATAGCTCTTAGCGAAATTGCATATAGAGTCTTGCTTAATTACTTACTGCAGCAAAACCGGAAGTTGCAGAGTGGCAGAGTCTGCTGTCCTTTGATAAACAAGGGACAGCCCACACACACTACAGACATCCTGTGGTCCACACTGTATCGTCACTTAGCAACCAAGAGGAGATTTCTTTGTATTCCGAGCTATTCACTGAGGTGGGCCGGTGGGTGGCGGGGGGATCTCCTAGAAAGCCCTTCAGAACTAGGCCACGTAGAGAGTTAGATTAAATGAAACTCAAGGGTATTATGGCTTTTCTCACAGAATATCTATATCCTGACATGTTCCCGCCTCTGCTACTGAAGCAGGTCATGTATGAGTGCAGCTGCCACTCAGCCTGATTTAGATGTTTTCACTCACAGGTTTAATTAAAATTTCTAGCAAGCACCATCTATCATTTCTGTTTTGTAATTTTTTCTCTCTGAGAGAAAAAGTTCAGTGCTCATGACCTCTTGCATGGTTATGGTGCCTTTCTTTCTATAGGAAGAGATTAGTAACCCCTTTAACAACATATAGATTTTCATTGGGAACCTTGATTGAAAGAAAATCATAATTGTTAGTCTGTGTTTTGAGCTAAAGATATGTGGGTAAACTCCCTGAGGTTTATTATTGACCCCAGTGTAATATATTATATGGTCCAAAAAATATAATATTAGCAGGAATTTTTTTTATATAATACTGTAATGTAACAAAGCAGTTCCCCTCTAGGACTGTCTAGATCCCTGGGTCTTGTGCTTATAAAAATTGGGATTCATAGGCTAATTTCAGTGTTTCAGAAAGGACAATGGAACTTGAACCTTTACCAATAGCTGGGTTGCATTGAGTCACCAAATAACATACTTTAGGCCAAATTAATATCAAAATTGTTTCTTTCTACTAATCAGTTGATGTTCTGCATTTCATATATTTTTTCTTAATTAAAATGGGGACCAAGTTATTTATTAATGAATAACATTTGCTGATAAAGTCTTTCAGCATGTTATGTGAAAAATAATGCAGATTTTGGAAGGAATTGTAAGGTGGAACCCTGGTCCTGACTGTTTTGTCACTTTGAATAAGTTATGCAACTATTGTGGGAATGAATTCCCTCATCTATGTAAAAGGGATTAATGATATGAATTAGACAGATTTGTTGTGAGAGTTGGAGAGGACACCCACAGCTCATAACTAGCACATAGTAGCCCAGCCTCTTGATGATGGAGAGTTATAATCAGCAGTAGAAGCTGCAGCAGCATCATTATCATTCTTTTTCTTTCAAAACCAGAAGTTTAAAAGAAAAATAAAGTTAAGGGGTTCCTTAGCTGTGAGTCAAATGGAAAGCACTGTGTTTTGTCTTTCCTTTTCAACTTTTATTTTAAAATCAGAGACTGTATGTGCAGGTTTGTTACAAAGCTATGTTGCCCAGTGCTGAGGTTGGGGTATGACTCGAACCCATCATCCAGGTAGTAAGCATAGTATCCAACAGGGAGTTTTTCAGCTCTTGCTCCCACATCCTTCTCCCCTCTAGTAGTCCCCAGTGTCTATTGTTCTCATATTTATGTCCACATGTACCCAATGTTTAGCTCTCCCTTATAAGTGAGAACATACAGTATGTTGTTTTCTGTTCCCATGTTAGTTCATTTAGGGTAATGGCCTCCAGCTGCATCCATGTTGCTGCAAATAATAATAATCATAATAATGTGATTTTGTTCTTTTTTTTTTTTTTAGCTGTATAGTATATATATACCATGGTATATACGTACCATATTTTCTTTATCTAATCTACAACTAATGGCCACCTAGGTTGATTCCATGTCTTTGCTCTTGTGAATAGTGCTGCAATGAACATACACATGCATGTGTTTCTTTGGTAGAATGATTATTTTCCTTTAGGTACATACCCAGTCATGAGATTGCTGGGTCAAATAGTGGTTCCACTCTTTGTCCACTGAGAAATCTCCAAACTGGTCTTCATAGAGGCTAGACTAATTTACATACCCCAGTAACATTGTGTAAATGTCCCCCTTTCTCTGTAACCTTGCCAACATCCTTTTCTTTTTGACATAACAAAGCCATTCTGACTGGTACAAGATGGCATCTCATTGTGGTTTTGATTTGCATTTCTCTTTTGACTAGTGATGATGAGCATTTTTTCATGTTTCTTAGCCACTTGTTTGCCTTCTTTTGAGAGGTGTCTGTTCATGTATTTTGTCCACTTTTTAATGGGGCTATTTGTTTTTTGCCTGTTGAATTCTTTAAGCTCTTTATAGATTCTGGATATCACACTTTTATCAGAGATATAGCTTGTGAATGTTTTCTTCCATTCTGTAACATGTCTGTTTACTTCCTGGATAGTTTCTCTTCCTTTGTAGAAACTCTTTAATTTGGTCCCACTTATCAATTTTTGTTTTTATTGCAGTGCTCTTGAGGACTTAGCCATAATTTCTTTGCAAAGGCTCCTTATGACTTGCCATGTGCTTTTTGTTCCTGTTACTCCCACAGGCCGAGTTTTCCAGTGACTTTTGAAACAGTTTGTACACCTGCGTAGAGCCTCTCTCTGGCCCTTTAAGGATTCCACTTACTTACTTTTTTTTGAGTTAGCACGCCTGTGGGAGGAGTGGAAATTCTTTATTTGCCCTTTGTGAGTTTTTACTCCAATCCCCATGTCAAGAAGGATATTTCCTAGGTTTTCTTGTAGGATTTTTACAGTTGGAGACATATTTAAGTCTTTAATCTACCTTGGATTATTTTTTGTATATGTGTAAGGAAGGAGTCCAGTTTCGTTCTTCTGCATATGCTTAGCCAGCCATTCCAGCATCATTTATTGATTTAGCATCTTTTCCCCATTGCTTATTTTTGGCAAGTTTGTCAAAGATCAGTTGATTGGGGGTGTGTGGCTTTATTTCTGCGTTCTCTCTTCTGTTCCATTGGTCTGTATTTCTGTTTCTATATTTGGACCATGCTGTTTTGGTTACTGCAGCCTTACAGTATAGTTTGAAGTTGGGTAATACGGTGCCTCTGGCCTTGTTCTTTTTGCTTAGGATTGCTTTGGCTATTTGGACTCATTTTGGTTTCATATGAATTTTAGCTTTTCTATGTCTGTGAAAATGATTGGTAGTTTGATAGGAATAGTGTTGAATCTGTAAATTGGGAAGCAGTGTTTGAGTACTCATGAAGTCAAGACTCAACTGATCTGTGTTTGTATTTTCTGTTATAAACTATCTTGGGAAAGTAATTATATCATTTAAGGGTTCCTTGTCTTCAACAATAAGAAGGAAAGCTTTTGATTGATAATAGTAAGTTAATAGTAAAGTTAACTAAATTTCAAGGTACTTTCTAGGTCAGATAGTTCATATTCCTTACCATACACCACCCTCCCCAGGTCTGCTACAGATAGTTTTGTTTGGCAAGGCATGAATCCTCTATAACTCTAAATTTCCCTATCTACAGAATGGATATAGAAATAACTGCCTTCCAAGTGATTATACATTAAGAGCCTGGCATATAATAGTCATTGTTCACAATGTAAGTGGTAGCTGCTCACTCAGCCTTTCCCCACAAGCAAGGTTTCATAGGTTTTTCACCATCCTATGTACATTTATTGTATATGCTCCAAGTTGACTATATCCTTCCTCCAATATGAGCCTCAGAATCAAACCCAGTCCTACAAATATGCTCTCATAAGTAGCCTAAATCCTCTGTGTTTCTTCCGTCTTCTATTCCTATGTAGAGGCATTCACTTTCATTTCTGAGACATTTCTCCTGTCTTTCTTTCTACTTGGTTTCCCCAACTCATTGTTGCTTTTAACTATAAGATCTGAGGTCATGGTTTAGATTCATTTGAAGACCATTGTGCATCTTCTGGCATGGCTACAGAAGGTTCCAGTAAACCTGACACAGGCAAAATCCTGTGGTTAAATTGCAAGGATGTCTTCAGTCTTAGAGGACAAAAAGAGGAAAAAGAATAGCAAAAATTCCAGTGTTCCTCCATCACACTCAACATATTCCAAATCTAGAGATTCTGAAGGCCAAGAACAACTTGTTTAGTCTGTGTGAGTCGTGGATGTTTTGTCATTTAAGCCCGATGTACTCTGCCACACTTTACATTATTGCTGAGGGGTAAAAAACAGAAACAAAAATCCCCCCATAGCACTCAGAAAGTGCATCTTTATAGTCTGTATGGAAGAACAGGGTCAGTGGCACAAAGCATTTGATGCCCTACCACCTCCTCTTTTTCCATTCATCCTGGGTGAAGGAAGAGTGTATCTTTTCTCCCACTCCTGCCTAGCCTGTCTAATTCACTGTTGCATTATCCTCCTTGGAAAGTGCTTTTCTGGACTCTTGACACATTCTTACTGTATCAGAGCTGTGCTTAACCAGGAAGTGCCAGATGGCACTGAATCGCTGGCTGCTTAATATTCAAGAACAATATTACATACAGAACAGAATAATGTATGTGTTGATTAAAGGACTTTGCTGATGTCTTGGGAATCAGGAAATGCCCCGGTCACCTCCACAGCTGTGCCTTGACAATTTATGCAGATTACAAGTTTTGTGGGGGACTCTTTGCTAAGCATGTTTCTATCTTTTTTTTTAACTATATCTTCAGCACTTGGTTTTTTGCTCTAAGCTGCTTGCCATTCAAAGTCCTAGATATATGCCACTTTCATTGAAAAGATTATTTTCTAGTGTCCTCTTCCTTGTCTCTCTCTTCAGGATTCTAAGTCTATAAGGAAGTATAGGGCAAAAACTGTAAGCATAGATAGCTGTGCTTTTATGAGAGAACTGGCATTATAATTCTGGAAGATGTCAGCATATTAGCACATTCAGGAATTACGTTCATGATGATATGGACTGTGAGTAATATGTAGTTATCTGAAATTGTTTCTGAACATAAAAGGATATAATAAATTCAAGGCATACTTCTTGGATAAATCCTTCTAAAGGACTTAGTTTTCTATGGGGAGTTTTGGTTAAAATCCAAAGCAAACCAAGCAAAGAACTACCCTTTTATTGTTCTATCTGTCCAAAAACAGATTCTGCTTCTGAGGTATCCACCTCAGAATGGCTTAAACCGTTCTTAATTATGTCTCATAGTTCTGTTGGAACAATCACAAAGCTTACCGGGCTTTTATTTGTGAAAAGAGATTTACATTTACATGAGTTAGATTTAAAAAAATTGTGAAAATGAACTTCATCCAAGCTGTCACTATTAATTTTATTATTTTAAAACAATTGGCTAGATAGAAATACTGGTAGAAATTACTGAGAATGTCTTGAAGTGGGTTTTTGAAGATTAACCAATAAGATCAACTGCATATCTCATTACCTAACAAGTCATCCTATGTCCATTCATCTACTTGTTTATGGATAGATAAGCATTTATCCACTTATTCATGCAGAAAGAACTTATCACTGTCCACTATGCAAGGATTGGTGTTCAGTAACAGTAATATAGGAGAGTATTAATAATAAGTCACATCTCAAGATGTGTCTTGAACAATTTGCTGAATCTCTAGAAGATAATCGGCAATGTAGTACAGAAATGATTGTACTTTTATCTGCCATTTACTTCTATGAATGTTGGCCTTGTGTGGAAATAGACAAAAATAGATACCTGTCTCTGGCAATGAAGTCACAAAATTGACCACAGAAGTAGATGCAAATGGGCAGAACATTGTCAATGTTGGTGAGCTACAAATTTGTATCTCCTTCAGTGCTAAACATCACACTATTAGGTATTAGGTATTTTCCTTTTATTTTGAGGACTTTTTCAGAAAAGTGAGAAAGGCTTCTACTACTACTTAAAATCTCATTCTCATAGTCGCTACTATGAGATATATATCACTACTATGGCGATATAGATTCGAACAATGCATATTAGAATCACATGGATAACTTTTAGAAAACTACCCTCCATAAGAAATTCTGATTTCATTTGTCTGGAGTGAGGCCTGATAATCCACATTTTAACATGTATTCCAATAATCACTTTCATTTCCCCACATGAATTCTTTTTCCTCACCACCATGAAAATACACAATTGTTCTTAAAACTGATATAATACATTTTGAGCATTTGTCTATATTTGGTGAGAGAGGATAGACACTAGTGAAACAAGATTCCTTTCTCTCAAAAAGCTCCCAGGCTTAGAATTTTCTGAAATGTATGACGTGAATCCAGGCTCTGTAGCTATTTATGCTGTGTGACCCTGGACAGGCTGCTCAATCTCTCTGATCCTTGGCAATTAAACTGCAAAGGGAGAAAGCAAATATTTTTCTTCATAAGGTTGTTAGAAGCATTAAATGAGATAAAGTGCTCAATAGAAAGTAATATTGTTCCTGTTATCCAGTATTTATTATCAATTTCATGTGCATAACTTATACAATTAAATGCAATATATGCAGTTCATGTACATATACATAGTTATGTATACATAATTGTTGTGTGTATATATGTGTACATACACACATGCACATTAAATATTTACTTTCACACAGAGAAACACATGTGCTGGAGTGACAAGTAGATTTATTCCGGGAAAAAAAGAAAAAGAAAAAAGAGCAGCTAAATAGTTTTTAGCCCCAGTAAAATGCATTGGAGACATTGGTGAGAAGCGTTGGGGGAAAAACATGTTTGCTGCTTTAGTTCCGATAGAATTTAAACAATTGCAGCACTACATTTTTATTCCGGGACAAACCCACGCACTTAATGTGCTGCTGCCACCTAGTGCTTAGATTCAATAACTACTCTTTTGCTATGCGGGTTTTAATGTCAGGTATTCAGGTTTGGAAAACAGCTTGGTATTTTGCTGCTTCTTTTGAAAGGGATCTTAAATATGGTTGATATATGTTTGTGTTAGTGTATTGGTTCACCTTTCTTTTTAGAGTATGTAATTTTGAAGAGCTTCTGGCTTAAGTGGAATGGTTTATTGGCTTCTTGCTTGTCATGTAGCTCATCTTTTTGAAAGCTGCCGGAGTGCCTCTGCAACATGAAATGGTATGCGTTTCCTTAAGTTTGTATCTAAGCAAGACACTTCTGCTCTGCAAGAAAAAGGAATGTAGCACTAAATCTGCTCCATTTTCGCTGTTATTATGTTATAGTAAAATGTTATAGTGTGAGTCTTGCATGCTAATTAAACTCATGGTAGTAAAAGTGGCACCAAAAGGAAAGCCCAAGAGACACGAGAAACAAAAAATTATCACTGAGATGTAGAATATGAGGAAAATATGTTTTTATTCCTTTGACAGGAAAAGTTTCGGTATGATTTGACTTCTTCATATGAACAATCACATGATATAGAATAGTATTTTTTCAAACTCAGGCTCTTGACATTTTGAATGAGATGATTCCTTGTTTGGGGACTGGGGCTGTCCTGTGTATTGTAGGAGATTTCGTTGCATCACTGGCCTTTACCCATTAGATACCAGTATAAGCACCCGTCTCCCTGCCCCTTCTTGTGAAAACCAAAAAGGTCTCCAGAAATTGTCAAATGTCTCATGGATTGAGAACCACTGATAGAAAGGCACACTATGGTAATTACAGATCAAAAGTGATTTTTATATTTTTAATTAGTCTAGGGTTTGTACTAATTGGGGACAGAGCTTGTGTGATGCCTCGGGAATCGCCAGCAAATTCAAGCTATTTAATTACTTATTCCCTCATTTATGTATTTGAGAGAGACAACATCATATAATGATAAGTAGTATACGTTTGAACCTCAGTTCTGCCACTTACTAAATTTTGTGGTTAAATAATTTACTATCTCTATTAATATTAAAATCTAAAGTTCCATTTTCTTCAGCCATAAACTGGAGATAATTATTGTGTTTCCTTCACGAAATAAGTGTAAAAATTAAATGAGATATTGCATTTAAAGTCCGTATCACAGTGTCTACCAATTAGTAATAACTCAGTAATTATTAATTATCATTTAATAGATATTTTAAATCCCTCTATGTGCCAGGAATTGTTACAGGTACTAGGGAAATAATGATGATTTATCCATCATTTCCCAAAGTAGATCAGTGTAGTGGGAAAAGAATTCAAATATAGTTATATATATAATTATCTTGATCACTACTGTAATAGAGAAGAAGTACGAGATCCTATGACACGTCATTGTTATTAGGATTGACACCAATTTGTTGGAGATGCCTTTGGGAATCAATGCTAGTCAGTAGTTAACTGGCTGAAGTAGAAAAAGTTCAATTTCTTGTGGCAGTATCTCTAGATTTCATATATATGTGTGTGTGTGTGTGTGTGTGTGTATCTCATATGATATATATTTTAATGTAGTTTTTGAAACTAGCAGAAAAGAAATATATATCTATATATCTATATAGAGAGATAGATATAAGATCTATATAGAGAGATAGATATATAGATATATATTTTACTTCAGAATGCTGACTGAGTTATAAAACAAGTAAACAGTTCATTATAACACATTAATTATGAGAAAGCATGTTTATTTTTCTAACATGGCATAATATATAAACATGGTTCTCTGAGTCTGTTCTGGAAGTCATTAGAAAGACAACATATTTGGTAAGCACATTTTCCTTCTGTGTCTCCCTTTTCTCCTCTGTTAAATGGGTTATGTGTACCCCTACCTACTCTACCTACCTAACACATGTCACAGCCAATGGCATAATCTCTCTCTGTGAATCAGTGGTGCATCCCGGGAAAATTATAGCAAAAATCTGGTGGGAAATTGGATGAGAGTGAGGTAACTGGAACACTGTGAGAAAGATTCTAGTAGCTACACCACCCCTGGTGCAGTCAACCCTCTTTAGCCTGGACCACTGCAATAGCATTCAGACTGGCCTCTCCTATCCCTCTCACAGTTGTGTTAATAGTGAACTACTCAGTGCTATGTACAGAGCCATGCTGCTTTACATTTCTGTCCCTCTGCACCTTATTTCCCTCAGATGGAATGCATTTTTATCCTTTTTCTCCAACAAAGTCCTACTTTTCTTTAATGCTCATATCATTTCCTCCAATGAGACATTTTCACAAAACCTATTGCCCTCAAAGACTAGGCTGAAAGTATCCTAAATTTTGTTTGTTTTTTTTTGTGTTTTTGTTTGTTTGTTTGGTTTGGTTTTTTGATAGAGTCTCGCTCTGTCACCAGGATATCTTTAGTAGATACAGGGTTTCACCATGTTGGCCAGGCTGGTCTTGAAGTCCTGACCTCAAGTAATCCACCCATCTTGGCCTCCCAAAGTGCTAGGATTACAGGTGTGAGCCACCACACCCGGTTTTCAGTATGCTTTCTTAGTATCCTTTATTAGAATAAGCTTAACAAAGATATATTATTAAATATATATATGTAATATAGATTATTAAAATTACATTATAATGAGAAATTTGAAATGTAGTACATACAGAGAAGACCTAAGACCTATTTTTTGCTTCAGAGTATCAAAGATAATTGAGAAATAAAACAGCTATATAAATGGACATCAGAGGATAAATAAAAATAACACTGAGAGCATAGATAAAATCACAAAGGTGAAGAAATTCTAGCAGAAATGGCTGCTATCAGAGACCAAATAAACTCAAAATGAAAAAGAATAGATTAGGCAAGATTAAATCCCCTTCCTGAAGACCTGTTAGGGTAATGGATAGACAGAGAAGAAAAAAAAATGGTAAGTATGAGATTTGAGAATGAATTTATGGTGAAGATGCTGAGAGACTGGATAATGGAATTTCTTGTGACACTGAATTAAAAATCTAGAAAAGGTATAGAGGGGATGGAGGAATCTCTAAACGGAGAAATAGGCAAAAATAAAAAAGGGAGAGGCAAGCCTTTTAGGTGCTGACATCACACATCAGAGATTACCACCAGGTCTGTGGTATAGATGGATAGCACATCTCAGTTTGCAGGTCTCAGTGCTGAGGTCTTCAAGACCTGACAGACATGCTTTTTGCAACTACTTTTAGAAGCTAATGGGCCAAAGATGAAATATCCATTTCCATTACAGTATATGTGTTAATCATAATATACAGGAAAAGAAAGAGGAAGGATCTTAAAATCTGGAGGCTGCTAATGTGACTTTAACGTTAATTAATTTTCTTTTTCTGATCTCACTAAAATAAGCTGGCTAGATACTAGGGAGAATGAATCACAAAGTGGCAGAAAAGAGATATGGGTGAACTTAAAAGATATTGGCGCCAAGGAAAGAGGGCTTTTAAGACAAATGAAGGAATGAACAGAATCGGAGTGAGTTACACTGTTGCCAGCTTTGCCTCCCTACACATATACTATGGATAAGGGGATGACTTCGTGAAGCCAAAGTGGTGGCAACTTAGGAATGGTTTTGTATACTAGGCCCTTATATAAACAAGTACATCACGGGAGGCTGAGCTGAATTGAAAACAAGGTATTAGGAAATATAGGTTAGACTTATCAATGAGGAGTGAATATTGGTGTTCCTTCAACATCATTTTTTAGCTTAAAATACAAAAGGCACAGGAAGGTGTTTATCAGAAAACTTACAGTTTCTTACTGACACGAAGTGATGTGGGTATGCAGGGAAAATTCTGAAATATTAAAGATATTTGTGCAAGCAGGAACATATCATTGCACACAGTGGGTTACTGGGGAAAGAAAAGGAAGTGGCTGAGGGATCCACATAGCTGAAGATTTGTGCCATAGTTTGTCATAAGAAAACACACATCATTTGAAAGAGGTGGACTAAACGAATAGAAAGTAGTTTCAGTATGTCAGCTGGGCCCTAATTAGAAAAACAACATCCTTTTAACAATAGTTGAAGGAAAAAAGACATAGGAATGGGATGGATATATATTTTTTATATCAGATGGGATAAATTTATATACATTTTTCTCTACTACATGTGTGCATATAACAGACCTGGACACACACATATGAAAGACTAGGAAATCATGAGAAAAAGATTGTAGAAATGAGAGAATAGAAATATAAAATTGTGGAAATACAAAAATAGAAGATGAACTGGTGACAATTTTAGTGTAAATTTTGAAAGGAATAAAGTTAATAGAATTTCTAGAGGCAAAAGTAAATTTAAGAGCAAAGAGTCAACATGGGAGCTTTGGGAGTTTATGTCTAAAAACTGGCTGAATTTCAGCAGGCAGTTTGTAGTGAAAAGTTCCTAGGGCATTCGTTATGTGTGGCTTTTATAAACAGCGTTTGTGTCATCCTCCCTACGGAGACCTCTGGGTGGCCCCATGGAACAATAAGCTCATTTATAAGTCAGCATGTGACCAGCTCTGAAGCAAGGGTGGATAGACATAGTCAGTGATGAATTGTTTAATTCTTCTGGACTTCATCTTTAAGAAGACTGAACAATTTGGAAGTGAGCTCCAAGCATCACCTACTCATATTGGAAAATGAGTGATGGAATCAGAATACTCAGTAAAGAAAGACTTTGTAAGTCAGAATAGGTCAAACAATTTAAAAGACATAACAAAGATCATATGTATGGAAGACAAAAACAGGGATTACAAAGAGGCCATGGCTGGGCACAGTGGCTCAGCCTATAATCTCAGCACTTTGGGAGGCTGAGGTGGGTGGATCACCTGAGGTCAAGAGTTCGATACCAGCCTGACCAACATGGTGAAACCCCATCTCTACTAAAATTATAAAAATTAGTCGGGTGTGGTGCCACGTACCTGTAATCCCAGCTACTTGGGAGGCTGAGCCGGGAGAATCTCTTGAACCCGGGAGGCAGAGGTTGCAGTGAACTAAGATCATGCCACTGCACTCCAGCCTGGATGACAAGAGTGAGACTCCATCTCAAAAATAAATAAATAAATAAATAAATAAATAAA
>NW_016810151.1:281659-288682 GCF_001698545.2 Rhinopithecus bieti
TAAATAAATAAATAAAATTTTAAAATCACACAATTACAAAAGTCAGTTTTACATATAGGTAAATGAAATTGGTTTATAATTTTCTTCTATGCTCATTAACTGTTCAGATAGTAGGAAAACTTTATGATCATTAAAGCTTTGAAAGAAGTCAACTAGTATAGTCTGGGCAAAAAATGATTGAGAAACACAGAGTTAGAGAAAGAAGAACACTTTGTGCCCCAGATAAAATGTTTGGAGCCTATTAGATTTATAGGGAACAAAATGATGAAGCTATGGAAAGTGTGAAGGGAAATAGGAAGAACAGGGAATGATGATCTTGGGGAGAAAGTTTCTGAGAGAGAAATACGAAGGCGTATAATTATTCAGAAGTCAGAAGTATGTTATAGAAAGGGGAAGATAAAACAAAGGAAAAGCAATACAGATAGCAAAGCTCTGAGTCCTAATTCAGTCATGGCCTTGTCTGAGGATATGATGATGGTTGTGTTTTGTGATGGGAGCAGTTCAAATAATGTGTAATATGAAAATAGTTTAAAAAGTAACATTAAAGGATAAAGTGAAATGGTTTAAGAGAGATTTTGTAACCATAAAGTGCAATTAAAATGTTAGGAAATGGATTTGAAATTGGGTGTGTGCCTAAGGTCTGAGGACTCTTCCATTATCTGCTACTCCTGAAGTATGGTGGGGGAGGGAGAATAGATCATTATTCATCCTTACTTTTGTAATGATTTCAGGTAAAACTGCATCTTTATATAGTGAATTGTATGACAGCATGCCAGCTAGTCTGCACAACAAGAATAAGGTCTTCATACTAATAAAACAATTTTTTTTCAGTGAAGAAAAACATTTTCTTATGTAGACATTTTGGAAATATTTCTGTCTTCTTTTTTTTAAGTAGCTGAGCTGAGCATTTTAAACCTGATTTTATTTTTATGAAGAAATACATATACATTGTTAATAGAATGGTGCTATAAGACTTATGCCCTCAAAACAGCAAACCTGCTCCTCCTTTCTTACCCCTTTCCACTGTTTTTTTCTCCTTAGTTCTCCCCAGAGACAGCTGTTATGGCTGTTTCTTCTTGTATTTATCTCCAAGCTTCTAAATTATTCAATTATGCTGCTTTATCTTAGTTTTAAATTTTAGATATTTTCTATGGCATATTCATGAACTCAGTGTAGCAGGAGTAGGGAGATGACGATCTAGCCATCTTTTCTCTCCCCTTCCCCCACTCACCACACATATTACACTTCCTTTCTTTCTATTTGCTCAGCATCATTAGCCATGCCATAACGTTGGTCAAATCATTATTCAGCATTTACTTTATAATGATCATGTATAAATATTACAGTGTGCTATGATAACTCTTCCTTTTTGAAATAATTTCAATTTTTCTTGAAGTCAGTAATGCTTCATTGTGTTGTCCTAAGTATGATGAAAAAGCCCTTACCAGATCCCCTTAGGGAAGGGTAGGACCTTCACAATAATGTCACAGGCAAACATGCCAGTGAATTTATCCATTTCACTTCCGGTCCCCTACATTTCCCCAGCCTGATCTCACAGTGTCACCCTGACACTTCTCTACCTTGTTCTGTTGGATCCCCTATTTACTGGATCAGAGTCTTCTGTAGATTATTCCCTCAATTTCCAGAGCTCATCCTGAGAAGATCAGTAATTCATTCATCCAACATGTATTTATTCAACATCTATTATGAAACGAAAAGGGTTCTAGGAAATAAGGATATATCAGGAACAAAACAGAAGATCCATGACTCTCTAAGGACATCATATTTATGTGTGTAGTGTGTAGGCTAGCCATATAAAATACAGAGTGCTCTATTCCATTTGAACTTCAGGCAACGAATACTTTTCAGTAGGAATATTTTCTAAATACTGTAAAGGATATACTAAGAAAATTTAATTTTTTATCTGGAATTCAATTTGACTGGGTGTCCTATATTTTTATGTGCTAAATATGACAACCCTAACTGGGAGGGATTAGACTGTATACCAGAAAACCCTGGTAAATAAATAGCGTGGTAGAGAGTGATCAATGTCATGCTGCGATGGGGAAGGAGAGGCAGAACAGGGTAAGGCAAATTGGGAGTAACAGGAGGAGGGATAGCAATTTTTACAGGGTGGTTAGGATAACCCTCATTGAGAAGATGAGATATTAGCAAGGGCATGAAGGAGGTGAGGTATTTACTCTGAGGTTATCTGGGAGGAAAGATTCCAGACAGAAAGAACACCAAGTGAAGAATATCTAGAGTGGACCTGTGTGTTTGGGAAATAGGGACACCAGTGTGGCTGTCACAGAGCATTTGAAGGGTGCAGTGGTAGGAGACGAAGTCAGAGAAGTAACAGGAGTCCAGATCCCCTAGGAAATTTAGGTTATTGGGAGAACTCTGTAGTTTACTCCCAGGGAAATAGGGAGCCATGCAGGGTTTTGAAGAGTTATGGCATGAGGTGACTTCTCTTTTAACAAGATCCCTCTAGTTACTCCATTGAGAATACACTGAAGGGCAAAAGTGAAAGCCCAAAGACAAATTTGAAAATTGTTACAATAATTTGGGTGAGATCAAAGAATTTTGGACTAAGGAGATAGCCGTGAAGATGGTGAGAAAAGATTGGATTCTAGATGTATTTTTCCTCTAATATTTTACCGTGAAAATTTTCATACACATAGAGATAGTAATAGCTATGTAACTACCAAATGGATACTGCAATGAAATTTTTGCTGTATTTGCTTTGTCATATATTTTTCCTTCTCTCCATCCTCTGGCTGAATCATCTGCCAGTCAGACATTTCTCTGATTCAGTTTCTGCAGAGATAAACCTTTAGTCTCCTGCTGTGACGACACTGTCACTGGCATAGGAAATCTGGGGTGGGGACATAGTAATTCTGGGTGCTAACCAATCCTTATACCAATTTTCAACCCATTCTACTTTATTAAACTGCATTTTTCTCCTCACCTGATGGAGATAGGATGATTCTAAAGCCTACGTTTTCTATAGTTTCCAGGCATTGCTTTGCTTGCTTCTTTTTGACAGCTGCCGTTTCAGCCTTTGAGTTCCACCTCTGTCCTCTTAGTTACAACTCATTTGTTTTCCAGCTTCTAAAAGTGTATTGTTCTTTCTTCTCTATCATTTTATCCTCTCAACTTCCCTTATCCTTTGACATTGTAACATTATTCTTTCCCTTTCATTTGAGTAGGGTTTTAAAAGGAAGGAGGCTCATATTTTTAAATATTTTACCAATAGAAAAAACTGAATATATTTAGTAATACTTAATTTTCCATTGTAATATCAATATACTAAAGACACATTAAAACCAGTAGCAAAGTAATAGTTTTTCAGAGTATCTAGGTTACTAACTCTTTTGTTGCCTTTTAAGACTCAGGAGGACATCAGTTTGGAAACCACTGTTGTGTATCACTATCAGGCAGTGTTAAACTTTGGCTCTCCCAATGCTTACTTATTCTAGCCTGTTTGTTGGATTTTGGTATTAGTGTTTAGAAGCGATAATGGAATTCAGATTGAATCAGACAAATGTGACCCTGTCTGTTTAGTAGAGGGAATGGTTTTTCTTTGCCCTATGGAATCCAGCTTCCCTTCCTAAATAGGTTATTACATCTTTGGAGTGGATAAATTCTAATTTCACTCTGGTATAGACCAGCTACCAATCCTTCCTCTAACACCAAAATTTTCTATCTCATTGCTTTCACTATGCTGACTGTTCTATAAAATATTTATTATGACTTTGTCTTCTCTGTCTGAAATGGTGCTATACACTGTTAATTAGATGTAGACTAAGCCTTCTTAATTTCATTTGATGCAGGGCTGGGAAAATGGAGACCTTACATAACAAGGAGATGAGGACTGACAGGCAGTTGGTGTTAAGTGCTCCTACACATATTTCCAAGAAGATGCAAATGGAACTTTTCACCAGTCCATCATCATATGTCACTTGCTTGCTGCTCTTCCCATGTTTGCTTCCAGAGAAAGAGGCTAGTGAAAGTCATTTGTCTCTACAATGAGCCTGCTTTATGAAGCTGAATTCCCTCCCCCACCAGAGGGAAACTATTATAGCAGGCCAGGAACTTTTTTCTGTTCAGTTCTAATAGCCAGAATATTGCTGACCCAAGTCCCTGTCCATGTTGGGAGATTGGTTCTCAACATCTAGGGCGCTATAGTAGTTCACCCTTCAAATAAAAGTTTGAGGATGACATTCACCCTAATATATGATTTATCACTGGAGACAATGCCTCACAACTGGGCATCAGAAGACTAGTGCACTGTGTGTCGTTGAGCTACCCACTTAACCTCTCTGAGGCTCTATGTCTCTATCCAAATAATGGTAACAGTAATACTTGCCTACTGAGCCACTGGGCAATTGTGATAACAAAATTAAATAGGAGGAAGTACTGTCGGCATTTTAATAAGATTTCATTTTTGAATGTGGGCTCAAGGGCTAAGCATGCAGGCTGCACCTAGCTTTCAGCATTTTTGTATGGCCAAAACAATGAGGTTCGGATTCAAGTAAAGTGTTTCAAGCATGTAAATTGTTCCAAGCATGTAAAACACTTTCTTTATTGTGGTTTTGGAGTTCATTCCCAGTTGGGCAATATGACCATCAGCAAGGACTTGATAAAATGGCAGTATGTATCCCTAAAGAAAAGGGGTGTTGCCCATGGAAAGACCTTTGATAAAAACTCAGGTGGCTGTAACCCTTGGCAAAGTCACTTTAGGATGTATAGTTGAGTGGTAATGAGTATTATCTGAATCGTAAGAGACTTTCAAATCTAAACTTTGTTGCTTCTTAGCTAGGTGACCTTGGGCAATTCACTCAACCTTGCTGAGCCACTGTTTTCTCATTTTTAAATATGGACATAATGCAAACCACTTAGAGTTGCTCCAAGGATTAAATTAAATAAAACCTGTAACAACCTTATCATTATCAGTGGTAGCAGCAGCAGCACAACATTGTTATTTAAAAATAACAATAGCAGGCTATTATTGAGTCTACATTATGTTCCAGGCACTGTTTCTACATGCTTGCACATATTAATATCTGTGTGTGAACAACTATGGGAGGAAGGAATTACTATAGTCATTGTTTTGCGGATGAGAAACTGAGACACAGATTAAATAAATTTATTCTGGTCATACAGCAAGTTGGCAGTCTGATAAAGGAAAAACAAATAGTTGCTTCTGCTTTATTTACTGTTATTTATCTCTCTGAAGTTTTATCTAAGGAAAGGGTATAATAAGCTAAAGGACTATTGGGAAGTTAAAATGAGATAGTAAATAAGATAATAAATAAGAAAAATGCTTGTAAACAGTAAAATGGTAATTCCAGAAGCTTGTTTATTTGGGTTGTGATTAGCTATTTATAATTGCACATAACTAGAGAGGTTGAAATGAATTCCCCACCTTTGGCAAGGACGTCTTCAAATGTCATTTGTTATTAGTAGTGCCTCAGTTTGCCCTGCTAACCGGTGACCTTATCAGTTATCTTGAACATGCTAGAATCAAACTTTCAACATGGCAAACTATCCATGGAACACCTGCTGTCTCACTCCTCCATGTGTTAAGCTACCTCAGGCAGATAGCTGAATTCCCAATCGCCCAATTTTGAGCATATGCCATTTCAGAATAATAGTAGACAATGACAGAGTCTGTTGTCCTATAAATTAATTTAACATTCTTCCTCTGGAGAGCAGATGACTGCATTCTAAAAACAATATTTTCTCTCGAATTATGATGGCTTGTAAAAACACACAGTGAATGGGGTTGACAAGAAGGTGTTGGGAAGCATATGATATCCCAGGGGACTGAACAGATCTAGATTTAGGTGGGTTGTCTCTTCTAGGCAGTTGGTGTCAGATACCATTGCCTCTTAAAAGGATGACTTCAGTGAAGAGCAGTTAACAGATTGTGCAGAAACATGAGCCTCTGTGGTCCATTAAGTGGGGAATCGTTTAATGAGACCCAGAGTTGCACTGAGGGAACCATGGCACTTAAGCATTAAAAGAGAGAAAAGGAAGGGGTGAAAATTTTATGAAGCAATTTATTACTCCTGTAAACCATGTTTTTTAAAAAATGCATTCCAGGTATAATAAGAATTTGTGAATGAAGATCATGAAGAGAGTATTTTTTGCTTCCCTTTTCCCCATTTCTTCTTCTGTTTCTCTCTTGATTCTCAATACAGTCTCCCACTTTCTTATGCAATTCCTGTTATAGCTTCAATTTTTGACCCAAAACTATCTGTCTTTCAAAGAAATTCTTGAAGCAAAAATTGGTGTCTGAATTATCATTCACACACAGATTTTTTTCAGACTTCTCTTTCTAAATAAGGGCACAAACCATTTTACCTTTCCCTTTCTCCTATCCTTTCATAAATAAGCAATGCAGATGTATTTTATAAAGGTAGTGTTGCTCAGAATGGGGCATTAGTAAGTATTAGTTTTGTTCATCCAGTCGTTTAGCATGCATTTATTCATTTAATATTCATCTAGTAAGCATTGTGTGCCTGACACTGTGCTAGGCCCCCAGGGTATGAAACTTAGCAAGGAATAACCTTGCCTGCCACTCAACAAATATTTATTGAATGGTCAAAGGAAGGGATTCACTTTAATTCACCTGGTGAATGTGGAACAATTCTCTGCATGTATAAAGGCAGGAAACTTTCTTGGGATTTTAAGGAGTTCCGAATATCTATGGAGTGAGTAATTTGGAGAGTGGGCCTGGGCTCAGAAGGTAGGACTACATACAGTATAGTACAATTGTGCAGTGTACATCCTGAACAGTAATACATGGTAACTCTGGCATAGTGAGAAAGAATGTGGGAAAAGAAAATAGTAGCTGGGCTGTAAAGTGCTTTGTGAGTCAGGTTACTTATTCTTATGGAGGGATGGGGGTAGTGGTAAAAGAGAAGGTATCAGAATTGCTGTCAAATTTTCCACATTATGTATCCTTCTGACCACCACGGAGATGCTGATATCCTCCCCTTACCCCCCCGCCCCCAC
>NW_016810151.1:289076-301092 GCF_001698545.2 Rhinopithecus bieti
CCACCCCCCACCCCCGCTTTCCCAGGATCTTTGCCACATTGCTAATTTACTGTGAGTCATATTTCTCAGGTGAGCTATAGCTAAGAATGTCTGAGAAACACTAGACAATGGAGAGCCACTCACAGGTTTTTAAGAAGGCAGTAGCATGTTCAGATTTTCCTTTGAGGAAGATTACTGTGGCTCTGGAGTAGAAGTTGGATTAGTGAAGAGTGAGAGATGAGGGGGCATCCTGCAGAATAGTGTTCACGTCCTCAAGGTCTAATGACATCTGGGTTCAGAGCACTTGACAGATGCTCCTGCTGCCCTCAGACTTCAGGGCCACCAGTGCAAGATTAGAGACAGAATGAAACAGATTTGTCACTGTCATCCTGAGAAGGCGATGACCTGATGCATTTCATACGAAGTATGATTTCAAATAGACACGGACATTCAAGCAGATCTATGCTGGGGAATTAAATAAAGCTATAAAATATAAACGTGAACCTTTTAATTTAAAATTCTCATCTAAAAGACATTTTCTGTTGGGTAGTTTTTATTTTTGTTAGTGGTTTTGCTTGTTTGTTGTTTATGTAATATAGTTAAGATATATACAGCTTGGTTATCTTAAAAAACAAGTACATTACCAATAAATGCACATTTTTTTCTGGCTCTCCTATGTGGCCATTACTTTTTCACTTAGTAAAATATATGATTTTCTGTGATCTACATGAATGTAGGCTTTACCTTTTCAATGAAAAGTGAGTTGATATGCTTCTCTTTCTAAACACAATGTTCCCAAGAAAAAGGAAAAGATATTCTTCTTTTTTTTTATTGCTTTAAGTTCTTAACCCCATATAATGTGATTCCAACCTATCTTGCTAAACTACATAATTAAGACAGAGGGGGGGAAAAAAAAACTCCTTTCTGAAGTCCTGTTATCACATATCATAGGAGCCAGAGTACTAGACCCCTTGATGCTACAGTGACCTCCCCAAGACCCATAGGAAGCTGCTGACTGATCATTTCTACAACTTACAAAATTTTTATTATATTCTGAGTTAACATGGGAAAGTTAACTTATTTCATATCAACTTATTTTTCCCCTTTGGATTAAGTATCTGAATGAGCTAAGAAACTTGATTGGGGTTGGGGCATGGGATAGTTTTTTTGTTGTTGTTTTTTTGTTTTTTTTTAATGTTAGGAAAATAAAAGATGGCACTAAAAAGTAGGCATTAAGTAAACATATGATAGTCTCAAAAATGTGTATTCAATTCAGTAAAACATAGTGACTTACCTGACATGATGTAAATCACTGCTGTTTCAATATATTAAATGATACACCCACCCTTAAATATTGCATTCATTATTAGGAAAATTTTGTTTGTTTGTTTGTTTTTGTTTTTGTTTCTTGAGACACAGTCTCACTCTCTTGCCCAGGCTGGATGGAGTGCAGTGGTGCCATCTCGGGTCACTACAAGCTCCACCTCCTGGGTTCACGGCATTCTCCTGCCTCAGCCTCCCGAGTAGCTGGGACTACAGGTGCCCGCCACCATGCCTGGCTAAATTTTTGTAGTTTTAGTAGAGACGGGGTTTCACCGTGTTAGCCAGGATCGTCTCGATCTCCTGACCTCGTGATCTGCCCGCCTCCGCTTCCCAATGTGCTGGGATTACAGGCGTGAGCCACTGCGCCCAGCCAGGAAAATAATTTTTGAAATAACACAGCTCCTTAATTGTAAGGTCATATGCTGGATTGGGAATAAAGATGTGGTTTCTAGCCCGGCTCTGGTGAACCACCTATGTGACCTCTCAGACTGTGCATCTGTGAAACATTGCCAGTGACCTCAATGTTTTTTTTTTATTCTCTTAATTTCAACAGGGGTATTTGTAGATTACTTGGCACATAATAAGCACTGTACTACTGTATGACTCTGTCATCCAAGGAAACACTTTCCCTCTTAGTGTCACATATGAAGAGATTTTCTAATTATAACACATAATTAAGCATCACAGTAAGACAGAGTCATGAAACAAAAGGCTCTTGATTAAGAATGGGAGTGTTTCTTCTCATTACTGAGAGAAAATATTAAAAAAAAAAAGACAACTTTGAGGCATATTTATTCTTTCCTCAAGGAATGGGTGTCATTAATAGAAACAAAGAAACGATTTACAGTGTTTGCAACAGCCTGATTATGCTTATAGAACTTCATTAGGGCCACTGGGATAAAAGCTGAGATAAGATTTTGGTCACTGTCTTTTTTCCCCATTCAGAGAATTGAGAAATGTTGCTTAAGTCAGTAGTGGATCGCCTGGGCTTTGCTATGATCAGAGGCACAGTAAGGAATGAAACCAGTTGTTCAAAATGGTGACAGCCATAATAAAACTAACAAGCAAAAACTACTGCTTTGCAACATATGGTGTTAGAGGCTATTTGTAGCAACTCTTGTGTTTCTTATCAACGACAAAAATAAAGAAAAATAACAATATAGGACTCGATATTGAATATAGGCATGTACTGTATAACTGTTTCAGTCAATAAGAATGGTTCTATAAGATTTTAATACTGATTTTTACTGTGTTTTTTCTGTGTTTGGATATGTTCATATATACAAATATTTACCATGTGTTACAATTGCCTCCATATTCAGTACAGTAATTTGCTGTACGGGTTTGTAGCCTGGAAGCAACAGGCTATCCTATATAGCTTAGGTGTGTAGTAGGCTGTACCATCTAGTTTTGTGTAAGTACACTTTATGATGTTCACATAGTGGTGAAATCACCTAACACACATTTCTCAGATTGTGTTCTCATTATTACGTGTTGCACGACCATCCTCAATTGACATATGCATTGATGCTACTGGTCAAGAGCCGCTACCTTTTGGAATGAGGAACAAAAGGTTCAACTCTGTGAAGCATTAACATAAAAAAAAAAAAAAACAAAAACAGTGAGATACACACTGGACAGAAATCAAAGCCCCTTCTTACTTATGCCAACAGATAACTAGATATGAATGTATTCCATCGTGTTACCTCACTTAACACATTTACTTCTGAAATAATTAGGGCTACTTGAGGATAATCTTCTGAAATTAAATTTAATGTTTATTTAAGATTTATTAGGACATAAGCCTATGAATCATTTTAAATGAGCACAGTTAATCTGCTTACACTACTTACTACTTCTGATAGTAGTGATAGCTTGCCTGTGCTGAATTACCACAGGTAAGTAAGCAAGCATGGGTGAAAACCAAAATCTAGCAGGTATGGTTTAATGGAATAAAGGATTCTTGCTCCGTTCTGCTACTGATTTGTTGTGTGATCCTGCCTAAGTTGCTTACATTCTCAGAGCATCAGTGTTCCTGTCTATAAAAGCAGTAATACTGATAATGACATTCTAGATTAGATAAAGTGAGTACAACCTGTGGCAGTATCAAATGAAAAGAGGTATTATATGATGACAGTATTGACCCTGTTCTGAGCCTGCATATATGAGATTCCAGAAATGAAGACTACATCATCCCTCTCTTCAGAGAGCTCACATATTCTGAAAAGGGACATACAGGTAAATCAGCAATTGCAATATTGTGGGATGCATGTAACAGTGAAATCATGTGGAAACTAAATAGTAGACAGCAAGGAAGGATTCACTTATCTGAGGAAGGAGAGGACCATGAAAGATTTTCCAATTGGGGGTGACGTTTTGAACATCAGGGCTAGGGCTAGAGGTACAATTTGAAGACAAAAGTAGGTGGTAGTGAAAACCATGAAGTTGCAAATAGAGAGTGGTTAGAGTCAGAAAAGCAGTAGACAAAGGATAGAATATGTTGGAATGGCAAAACTTAAAATGTAGAAGAAATGTAACCTATCGAGGAGTCAGAGAAAGAACAAGATAGGTAGTAGGCAATTCAGGAGACACACTTGTCACAGGTAGTCAAGAAGTGGGAAGTTTTAAGGAAGGAGTGGTCAATATCATTAGATACCTTACTTGACAGAATTATCATGAGAAATAAAGTTTAAGGACAATACATTGTATTTGATACATTAGAAGCCATCTGGCTCCCTTTCCCTGTGCAGTCAGTTAACAGGTAGGGGGCAGAAGAAAAATGTACTGTAGGTTATACCGTGATGAGCAAGTTAGAAGTGAAGACACCAAGTGTGAATGCAACTATCAAGATGGTCAGATGTAAGGAGAAGGTATAAGAATAAGAGCAGAAATTAACGAGAGTTAGAACATGGTGGGAGGAATTGAACTGGGACAGGAGAACTTCTGAGATAAGAAAGGTGGAGTAAATGATAAATATAGATTCAGGTATATTGGCCAGTAGAGGTGTCAATAGAGGATGCATGCTTGATAAAGGTGAAGTCATCAATAGGCTGATGGAGGGTGGGGGACAAGTAGTGTGTTTGAGAATAATAGATAAAATGGGAAATGGAGCTAGCCAAAACTAAAAGTAAAAGGATCAATTAATTGCAATTGACCTAATGTCACTAATCTGTGAGAGGAAGAGTTCTTGGATGAAGTATATAATCTTCCTTCTAAACCAGCTCAGCATCTGTGCTGGAAAAGCTCATTGTAGTGCAACCATTCTAGGGAAAGGGAGGGAAGAGTTTGAATAATAATAGCAGGCTGATTTGCTTATAGGTTAAACAGTGGAAGTTTGGTTTATGGAGATGGAGGTGAATGTTCAACTTTTTTTTTTTTAGATCGGTCACATATCAGAAAAGCATGGAATTTTAATCTCTATAATCAGGGCTATAAATCTCTATGACAGTAGTGTCTTTTATAAAAAAGAATTTACGTATGGGTCCTCTTCTATTTATGTATGTATTTGTTTAAATTGACAGATAAAATTATACATATTCATCATGTACAACATAAAGTTTTAAAGTACATATACATTGTGGAATCACTAAATAGAGCTGATTAACAAATGTACTACCTACATAGTTACCATTTTTGTGGCAAGAACTCTTAACATCCACTCTTTTTGCATTTTTTTCATTAAGGAAGAATACAATATATCATTCTTAACTATAGTCACCATGCAGTACAACAAATCTCTTGAACTTATTCCTACTTACTGTAATTATATATCCTTTGACTAACAAATTCCTGTCACCCTCACCCACCAACCACTCCTGCTTCTAGTAACCACCATTCTTTACTTCTATGAGATCAGCATCTTTAGATTCCCCATATGAGTGAAATTGTTACAGAAAAGGGGTCTGGATCCAGACACCAAGAGCGGGTTTTTGGATGAGTCCACAGAGTAAAGTGAAACCAAGTATGTTAAGAAAGTAAAAAAATAAAAGAATGACTACTCCATAAACAGAACATTCCTGAGTACTGCTGGTTGCCCGTATTCTGGTTATTTCTTGATGAAATGCCGAACAAGAGATGGATTATTCATGCCTCTCTCTTTTGGACCATATAGGGTAACTTCCTGATGTTGCCATGGCATCTATAAACTGACATGGCACTGGTGGGAGTGTAGCAGTGAGAATGATCAGAAGTCGCTGTTGTTGCCAGCTTGGTTTTGATGGGTTTTGGCTGACTTCTTTATGAGCTGTATTTTGTGCTGACCTTATCCTATATCTTATCCTATGATTTATCCTGTGAAATATCTCATTCTATGACTTAGAATGCCTTAACCATCTGGGAATGCAGCCCAGTAGGTCTCAGCCTCATTTTACCAAGCCCCTATTCAAGATGAAGTTGCTCTTGTTCACATGCCTCCGACAAAATCATATGGTATTTTTGTCTTTCTGTGCTTGGCTTATTTCAAGTAACACAATATCCTCTGGGTTCATTCTTGATGTTGCAAACAACAGGATTTTCTTCTGTATTATGGCTGAATAGTATTCCATTATGTGCATATACTACATTTTCTCTACCCATTCATCCATTAATGGACCTGTAGATTGATGCCATGTCTTGCCTATTGTGAATAGTGCTGCAGTAAACATGAGAGTACAGATATCTCTTTGACATACTGATTTCATTTCATTTGTATATATACCTAGGGGTGGAATTGCTGGATCATATGGTACCTTTATTTTTAATAATTTGAGGAATCTTTGTGCTGTTTTCCATAATGGCTGTACTAACTTGCATTTCCACCAATAGTGTGTAAAGGTTGCCTTTTATCCACATTCTTGCCAACACTTGTTATCTTTTGTATGACCCTAATATCTTAATCCCATGCTTGAGACCTCTGAACAGCTTAGCCACTGGCTTTCTTAGCAAATTATAGGTTACTGATTAGCAAGATCTAACTGAGACGTCAGCAAGAATAACTCAGAATTGAAAATCTGTTTTCTAGAGTATATCCACAGACAGGGCCACCTATTTCATGGAGAGAGTTTGTAAGATTTGCTGTGGAAACCTCATAATATTGACCTAAAACCCTTCCATCTCCCAAGAGTAGCCAAAATGAGGCATGAGGAAAGGTAATGGATTCCACAATTACTCCTCTTCAATATGAAATCAATATTCTCTTTGAAGATGTAGAAAGTCCTTTCTGTTTTAAGTATCATGGGTAAGTACATGAATCATGGATACTCACACCCTTGTTAAATACAGCATCAAGGAAGCATTCAGTGAAAGGCAATAGTATATTTATGTATGTTGTCATTTTTTTCAGTGTAGCTTAGAAACACAAAAGCAAAGAGAAAAGAAAAAAACGACTCCTTCAAAGAAAGAGAGAAGCATTTTATAGTTCTGATAAATTTATAAGGACCTAAGCTGCAGAGCACTGACTAGGTCCATAGAGAAGATCAGGAAAAATGTAAACTGTCTTTGTAATAACTGGAAAATGCAAACAAACTACTAAGGCCGATACCTAATAGAAATCTGCCAAGAGAAAGAAACCTCTGATATCTGATTTTACTATTAGTAATGTCCCGTTCTTAAGGTGTCCATATAAAGCAGTGTCTCATGTAAAATGTTTTACAGGAAGTTGCATCTGTTTCTAAAAGGAAAACAATTCTCTAATTTTGTGGAACACGTTTTTAAAATGTAGGCATAAATTGTCTGTTCATTATTTCCTTTAAAAGCCTGGGAGTGGAAGGAGGTCATCTCATACCTTTGGAGAAAAACACCTCTCCAGTTATTGCCTACAGAACCACAATCAAAGGGAAATTTTTACCAATACACCAGAGGTTTGGTCTTTGTCCTATTGCTCTCCACATAGAAAGTCAATCACTGGGCAATGAGTGTTGCCAGGAGAGAAGGCTTTTTCAGGTGCTGCAGCTGAGAATGGGGAGATCAGTCCCAAATCCATCTCAACTGACTATAATGAGGAGTTTATATAGCAGAGAAGATATGTAACTATGTGTGGGAAAATAGGAATTAGGGATGGGTAAGGAGGAGAAGTTGGTTACAGGAAGCAGGTGTTCCCTTAGGCAATCATGATGGGTGAGGGGCCTGGCTCCCATAGTCCAGATGTGATGATCTGGTAAGTTTCAGTTGCTTGACACTATCTGGGAGGACTGATGACTGATTTTCTGAGTAAAGAACTCAGATAAGAGAGTTTTAACTTTCTCAAATTTTAAGACTGGGAGGGTCAATGTCTATGTTTATTCAAAAGAAGTCATAAACATCAGTTCTATGGGACCCTTGGGCAAGTTTCAAAAGGATGAGATAATCTCATGGAAAATCTAGATTCGGGGTTCAAAATGAGAAAACAACAAATATATCCCTCCGCCTCACAGTCACACAAAATCAATCAACAAAGCTGTATGCCTCCTCCAACTGTAGTTCTTATTAAAGGAACTTTCACATGATGAAGCTGGACTTTGGAGATGGATGTTATTCACAAAAATATAATTATGTCCATTAGACTACTCTTACAAAGGCAGGAAAGTTAAACCTAGATACATTGTGAAAGTATTTCCTGCTAATCCTCCCCTATTGACTGTGGTAAGAATATTGGACTGAAACCAACATCTGCAGTAGAAAGGATGTGGAAGAAGAAGTGAGCAGAAATTTAATTCCTGTATTATTCATATTCGGTATGGGACTCTGTTCCATGCTTTATCCACTTTGCAAAATACTATTGATTCGTTAAGAAATTAGCAAACTGAATATGTGCCTAAATGGCCAGTATACTCCAGGCTGAAAAGTGTTTCTGTCACCGCTTCCTAGAATTGTTTAAAAACCGTTCTGGCTGGTGGTTCTTTCTGGTTGAAATGGCCTGCTCACAAACACTGAATTAGACTTGGGCATTTTGCCAGGGGCATTGATACCAAGAATGTCTGGAGACAAGACTTAAATGTAATTTACAGAGCTGGGAGGTGCCAGAACTTCAAAATAGGCAAAGTTGTTCTCTTGAAAAGTGGTAGAAAGAATCCAAGTGTTATTCTGACACTGGCCTTTGCAGTTTTTGTCCCATTGACTTCAAGTTTTAGAAGCTGGCGGTAGTAAAACACATGCAGAAACTTGTAGGAATATGAATATGTGGATAAAATTATAAAAGCCCTAGTTGATTTTATTTCTTTAGTAAAAGCTGTCATGAGAAAAGGACTAGACTGGAGTCAGGTGCTAAGAATCTGGCTTCAGTCCAACCTGACTCCAGTTAGATTCTTGATTTACAGATGCAGACACTGAGAACCAGATCTCTGATTTGATTTGCTTAGGTCCTAAGATCTGGTTCTCAGTGTCTGCATCTGTAAAACAACATGGTGCTGTGACCAAAACACCAGGGGTTATGTCCTCTTGCTTGCTACATAGAAAGCTAATCACTAAGACAATGAGTATTGCCAGGGAAGGGGGCTTTATTTGGATGCTGCAGCCAAGAAGAACACATCAGTCTCAAATTTATTTCACCGATCAACTGAAATTCAGGGTTTCTATAATGGGGAAGGAATGTAGCTACATGCAGGAAAACAGGAATTTTAGGGAGGGGCAAGGAGTCTGGCATTTAATTGTCTGGTGTCATCTGTTCCTTGCCTAAAGGTCAGTTTGCTGAGCAAGAAACTCAGATAAGACAAATTTAAGTTTCAAGTTTAAGACCAGGGAGGGTCAATTTCTATATTTATTATTGTTATTTTTATTATTATTATTATTTGAGATGGAGTCTCGCTCTGTCACCCAGGCTGGGGTGCAGTGGCACGATCTCAGCTCACTGCAACCTCTGCCTCCCAGGTTCAAGCAATTCTCCTGTCTCAGCCTCCTGAGTAGCTGAGAATACAGGTGCCTGCCACCATGCCTAGTTAATTTACATATTTTTTTCTTTCCAGTAGAGACGGGGTTTCACCATATTGGTCAGGCTGGTCTCAAACTCCTGACCTCAGGTGATCCGCCTGCCTCAGCCTCCCAAAGTGTTGAGATTACAGGTATGAGTCACCACATCCAACCATATTTATTTATTTTTAAAAGTAAATATTAATTCTGTGCAACACTTGAGCCAATTTCAGTGCCACTGGCAGGGCCAGGAAAGGCAAAGTAGTTACAAGCTAAACCTTCTTTTTATCTGCTTTATGTTTCAGGGATTCTCACTGAGATTTTGTTTAATGAGTACATTCTGATGTTAAAATAAGTTTGAAGACTTCCAGCTGGAAGATGTGTTCTAAGGTCCTTTTGTTACTGAAATGTCGAGGTTCTGTCTAGGTCCTGCTGCTCACTGCATAGAATGCCAGTCACTGAAACAATGAGTATTTCCAGGGAAAAAGGCTTTACTCGGGTGCTGTGTGATCCGTCCCAAATCCGTCTACCTGATGGACTAAAATTAAGGATTTATATAGCAGGGAAGATATGTAACCATGAAAACAGGAATTAGGGAAGGATAAGGAAGAGGAATTGGTCAACAGGGAGCAGATGGTCTATTAGGCAATCACAACAGATGAGGGGTCTGATGTCTCATTGTCCAGATGCGGTGATCTGGTAAGTTTCAGCTCCTTGATACTAACTGGGACTCCTGATGGTTGGTTTCCTGAGAAGGGAACTCAAATAAGACAACTGTAATTTTCTCAAATTTTAAGACTGGGAGGGTCAATTTCTATATTTATTCAAAAGAAACCACAAACATCATTTCTACAGGACAGTAGTGCTGGTTTCACTTTCTGTTCTAAAATTCTAATACTCAAATGAGAATAACCAGTAGAAATACATTTAATTCATATAAATCAAATAGTTTTAATACTATTTTCATTAAATTTTTATTAGTTGGTACAATATTTGATTTTGAAAACTGCTTCATGTCAACCACTTAAATGTAGTTCTATGAAACCCCCAAATACACATGCAGAAATTTTAGATACAGGCAGATAGAAAGCAGGTCCAAAACATTTATCAAAAGCTACATGAAAGTGGTAAGAACACAAGTCATCTCCCACTGGCTGGGAGTCAAAATAAAAGTCTAGATCTCAAGCTGACACCAAGTAAGAAGAATTGAAACAGATTTTATAGACTCTATGATGTGACTTCCCAGACTTTCTCTCACAATCACATCCTCTTCCCAACATTACAGTGCCCATATATATCCATAACATTTTGGGCAGGAGAGAGTGTCAGCAGGGTCTTTGATGATTGTGCAACATTACCTCTTAATATTAAATTTTCTGATATTTGAAAGAAGTCGATGACAAATTATTTGGTTTTCCATGTCAAACCGCCATAATATCTTTTTACTAGATACAAAGAATCATGCATTCTTCACATTTAAATCAATAACCTTGTTAAGTTGGAGCTCTAGATGGCTCCCGGGCCTCAGGGTAAGCTGTTTGTTTGTTTTAAAAGACATATTCTATGATAATTAGGAAGAAAAGAATAAAGAAAACATAAATGTTTGCCTATTCAAAACATTTTGCCTTCAAGGGCTCAGACAATGACTGGGGAAAACTTCAATAATTTTTTTAGTGCATTTTTCTATGTTATTTTGTATTGAATATTTGTCTGACTCTTAGCATTATAATTCATTAACAGACATTTCCATGGTCTTTAAAATCCTGATTCAGAGGAGAATAACCCACTGGGGAAAATGGAGCATGAAGCTGAGTCAGTAGGCAGGAACCAGAGGCAGTGATAGGAACTGTAATAGAACATCAGATGTCAGAGAGAAGCCTCCAGACACTTTAAACCAAAGAATTATACATAGGTGCTGGTTCCCATAGCACAGCAAAGCTGGGTTCTGGAGATGTTTATCCTTAATTCACTTCCATAGAAAAAAAAGGACTTCTTTCATAGACTGTATGCTACCTCAGACATTGTGCACCAAGTAGAAAAACAATGGGTCATGAAATCCAAACCAAAACACTAATTTCACTAGAACTAGGGGTTGATTCAAGATACTGTAAGAATTTTCATAATTTAACACTTTTGATATTTTTTCATTTCAGATGCTGCACAACAAACATGTCATGGTCCGTGTGGGAGGAGGCTGGGAAACTTTTGCAGGGTATTTGTTGAAACACGACCCCTGCCGAATGCTGCAGATCTCCCGTGTGGATGGCAAAACATCCCCTATCCAAAGCAAATCTCCAACTCTAAAGGACATGAATCCAGATAACTACTTGGTGGTCTCTGCCAATTATAAGGCTAAGAAGGAAATTAAGTGAAACAAATTGGTCACGACAAGGGGACCCTCATAATGGCCTGTATCCGCTTCTCCAGTATAGTCAGTTTAGTTTTATGTTCTGAAAACTGTTTTGGAGAAAGATAGACAGAAAAATGTCATCATATTGAAAAATGTTCAAAGAGTAGCACTATTTATTTTTAATGCTTCTGTAGAATATGACCTATTAAATTCCAAACTCAAATTTAAATTAGCCAAATTTTAGGCAAATTATTATTTCTTAATATGCAAACACAGTATTTAGAACACAAACTATTAGAAACACAATTCTAATTAAAGATAAACACTATAAGGAGAGAACATTTAGGATTTGCAGATAAGTCAACAGAAAGTGCCTGCTTTACATCCATGAGTAAAAAGCACCCTAGACATTTTTATAACTGCAAGATTTTTATGCTGTTTTTTTACATTACATTTTTGATTAGTGTGATAATGTGCTACAAAAAAAAAAAAAAAAAAAAAAAA
>NW_016810151.1:303771-307524 GCF_001698545.2 Rhinopithecus bieti
AAAAAAAAAAAAAAAAAAAAAAAAAAAATCCAACAGCACTACAAATAAGTACAGAGTATTCACAATAGTAATATGTTACTGGAAAGGCCACTTCAGAAAAGTTTACATTCACTTGGAAGGCTGCCTTAAAGTATATCTCTTATCTGTGACCAAACATCTGGGATACTTTTAGAAGTTTTCAGTACACCCCCTTAGAGAATAGCTTATGAGTTATTTCACACATTGCTGAGCACATGGCTGTGTTTAGAATTATCTAGTGTAATTCACACATGAGCTGACATACGTTGATACTTTGATGAGTAAATTGTACAGTCAAAATGTTCATTGATTTCATGTTATTTCAAAGCATTTTCTTATTAAAAATATATCTTTAGTTAATCCTATTTTGCTACGCTTTCTAGTAAAGTAAATTCACTGTAGCTAATGATGTTACAGACTTACGTATACCCTTGTATACCTGGGACAGGGCTGTTTTATACCAATAAACAGCAAAATATTGTCCTTACTCATTCGAGAATTAAAAGGATATATTTTTAAAATGTTATCTGTCTCTAAATCAATGCCTCATTCTGAAATCAAGTTAATTTTCAAATGGCAACTTTCTCCAAGAGTTATAAGAAGAATCAAATTAGGGCTCCCTGGCACTTCTTCACTTTGGGAGATGAGTGATGGTGGTGTTAGTCTTCCTTAGTAGAGAGTTCAGGTTTTATTATTGGTAGTAACGTAAGTGCTGCTCTGAGTATAAAAGGATAGAAAATTAATTTTCATGTACTAATTTTCAACATCAACAAAATAATTCACCTTTCTTTCTCCAAAAAGTCAGGAAGGAAGAATGTTTGTTACATGACAAATTTAGTCAAAACATACATAATTGAGAAGTTCTTAAACAACATGCATGGCATAATTTTGTGGTGCTGGAAGTGATGATAATCATTTCGGGGAGAGAAAGTCAGTGAAACCTAAAAAAAAAATAGATAAAAAAAAAAACCCTGAGGTGGTGTAGGTGATAGTCACGTTGGTACAGTGAATAATTCCAATGTATTTAAAAATATAATCTTGAGTGATAAAGATTAAGATATTTAAATTACCCAATACACTGAATTTCTTTGTATAGTTAATGACAATATTTCCATCAACATTTTCTCCTGTGCCTAAATTTGTTCCATAAGCATATTTATATCCTTAATAATATAATTTCACTGCCTATGTCTAAAACAAACAAAAATTAAAATAATAGTCAACATCATTAAAGAATAAGTGCAGCTTAACAAAAGTAATATTAACCTCTTTAGCTTTTGCATTAGTAGTTATCTATTGCTGCATTAAATTGTCACACACTTGGTAGTTGAATAAGCATGTTTATTAGCTCACATTTCTGCAGTCAGACATTCGACATGGTTTCAATAGGCTAAAATCAGAGTGTCACCAAGGCTGTTTTCCTTTCTGAAGAGTCTAGAGGAGCATCCATTTCCTTTCCTTTTCCATCTTCTAGAGGCCACCTGCATTCCTAAGCTCCATGATTTCCCTCCTCCATCTTCAAAATCAGCAATGTAGCATCTCTATGACCTGTCTTCTTTCTTCATACCTCTTTCTCTCATAGGTTAGAAAGGTTTTCTGCTTTTAAGGATCACATGATTAGATTGGATCTACCTAGATAATGTATTTTAAGGTCATCAACTTGAGCACATCTAAAGAATCCACTTTGCCATGTAACATAACATATTCACAGGTTCCAGGGATTAGGACATGAACATATTTGGTGGGGAGGGAAGGATTATGACACCCATACCACATCTAAGATGGTCTTTGAAGTGTCACTGAAAACATGGTCACAACTGCCATTGGAGTCTAGCTGCTAGTCAATCAGCACCAACCAAGGATGTGAAAAAAAATTAGACTATATTCAGCCTCTTACTCCTCGACTCCTTATTGAAGACTGGCCAGGACATTAGACCAAAGTAGGTTTATGTCACCTTATTCTCAGCTAGATGTAAGATCCAAGGAAGGACAATGGAGAGATGGGTCCAATAGCCAATGAATAAAGGATTAAAAAGTCTAAGTACTCTAGAAATCTGGCTGCAAACAGAGTGGAAACATCTCAAACCAGAAGTTCAAGTAAATAGTAAAAAGGCCACAGTGAGAAATAATATCAACGCATTGAGCAGACTAGGCTGATTCTGAAATTAAGTGACTCACTGCTATCATATTCAGTGTCTCCTGATGTGGGTGGGGACAGAATAGTACCTACAGGATATGTGGTAAAAGTGCTTGAATCAGAGACATATAAGGAATGATTTCAGGAACACTAAGAGGTATTCATTTTTACTGTTAAGAAATTACTTGGAGGAACTGTTAGCTGTCTTGTCTACAGATTGTTTTGTACTAGTGAAAAGAATAGAAGCAGGGAAAATGAGGAGAAAACTCTGGATCACCAAAGTAGCTCAAAGGAAAGAGGAACTGTGTTACAAAAATGATTCACGACACAATGCCCACCTCATAAGGTACTTGACACTTGTCACTGAAAAGACAATATCGACTAGAGTTGACTTCCTCAAAGATGTTACTACAGGAACATTTAAAAACACTGGGTGAGTAAACTAAATTTAAACTTGTTTGTGATTAATTAAATCTTTTCTCAGATTGCTCTCTCTGGATCATGTTGTGGCTATCTTTGTCCTTAGGGTTTCTGAAGACCATTGACTGTCTCTCAGAACAAAGCATGAAATGAGTTTTTCTAGATATGAAGAAGGAAACCAACCAACTACATCTCTAATGTGTAAAATATCTTCAGATTAACCATGAAGTTATGAAATCTTATAATCCTCTCATTTTGCATTTTAAGGGCCATAAGGCATCAGAAAGTTTAGATAATTTGCCTAAGGTAAAACAGGTAATGGCTCTAATTCCAATGCTCTTCTTTTCTTAGAATTCTATTTTATGACTCTTAATCACAGTGGGGTAAAACAGGTCAAATCTCAATCCCAATTCATAGAAGCTCAAAAGTGGAAAGATAAAAAATTATCTCAAATCCTCTGATTTTAGAGTTGAGGAAATTTTCTAGCTAAATTTCCCCAAAGTTAAACATCAAAGTTAAACATGCATCTAAAACTCAGGCCTTTAGATACACAATTAAGTGTTATTTCTATTATCTCTAGTGTCAAAACCTTTGTGCATAAAAGGATCTTAGTAGCTGAGAGTTGGAAGGAGCCTTGAAGTATTGAAGACTAATGGCCTGACTGATAACTGCTGTTCACATTGCTATATCATGTGTTTACCTCCTATAAAAGTAATTCATATTATTTTTAGGGCCCTTTGGGAAATTTATTTTTACCATTTTGAGAAATATACAACTGTTTTCTAAAATGGGTGGACCAATTCCTCTTTACACCAGCAATGTACGCTAGTTTGTTTCTCCATATCCTTGCCAACAATTGGTATTTCCACTTTTACAAATCATAGCCATTGGAGGAAAAAGGGAGATCATGTTTTTTACTTTAATTTCCTTTTTTCTAACGACTAACGGAGCTGAACACCTACGTAGTAATGTTTGTTTTACGGTTTCTTTTGTGAAATACTATTCAAATCTTTTGCCCATTTTTAATTGGATTATCTTACTGAGTTGTAAGAGTTCTATAAATTCTGGATGTAAGCTACTTATTTACAGTTTGCAATTTGCCCTTTCTTTCTTTTCTTCTCTTCTCCTCCTGTCTCTCTCTCTCTCCCTTCCTCCTCCTCACCCACCTCCCCCACCCC
>NW_016810151.1:307900-321856 GCF_001698545.2 Rhinopithecus bieti
TCAGCCAGTCCTCCCTGCCCCCACCTCTCTCTCCTCCCTCTTCTTTTGAGACGGAATATCCTCCAGGCTGGAGTGCAGTACTACAAATCTCGGCTCACTGCAACCTCCACCTCCTGGGTTCAAGCAATTCTCATGCCTCAGCCTCCTGAGTAGCTGGGACTACAGGCACACACCAGCACACCTGGCTAATTTTTGTATTTTTAGTAGAGACGGGGTTTCGCAACGTTGGCTAGGCTGGTCTCAAACTCACGAATTCCAGAGATCCACCCACCTTGACCTCCCAAGTGGTGGGATTGCAGGCGTGAACCACTGCACCCAGCTGTCTTTGAAATTTAATAGTGCTTTTGAAATTAAAATTTTTATGGAGTTCAATTTATCTTTTAAATTAATAATGCTTTTGGTGTCATATCCAAGAAATCTTTGCCTAACTCAAGGTTGTAATGATTTTTTCCCATGTTTTCATCTAGAAGTTTCATGGTTTTAGTTACTGCATTCAGCTCTATGATACATTTTAATTTTTGTGTATGGTGTGAACTAAAGGTTTGAGTTTAATTTTATTGGCATATGGATTCAGTTTTCCCAGCATCATTTGCTGAAAATATTATTTCCCCATTCTCCATTGAAGTGCCCTGTAAAAAATGTAAGTTTATTTCTAAACCTTCTATTCTGTTTCACTGATCTAGCTAGCTATCCTTAGGCCAATACCACACTATCTTGACTACTGTGGCTTTATAGTACATTTTGATATCAGATAGTATAAATTTTCCTACTTTTCTCAGAAATTGCAATTTTAAAAGATAATTTCAACTTTTATTTTACATTCAGTGGGTACGCATGAAGGTTACACGGATACATTGCATAATGTTGAGCTTTGCGGTGCAATTGATCTCATCACCCAGGTAGTGACTATAGTACCCAATAGTTAAGTTTTACAAACATTGCCCTCATCCCTTTCTCCCCACTCTAGAGTAGTCCCCAGTGTCTATTGTTGGTGTCTTTACATCCATGAGTATCTAATGCTTAGTTCTCACTTATAAGTGAGAACATGTGGTATTTGGTTTTGTTTCTGCATAAATTCATTTAGAATAATGGCCTTCAGCTGCATCCATATTGCTGCAAAGGACATGATTATGTTGCTGTTATGGCTGTGTAATATTCCATGGCATATATGTATGACATTTTCTTTATCCAGTCTACCATTGATGGACACCTAGGTTGATTCCATGTCTTTGCTATTGTCAATAGTGCTGCAATGAACGTACATGAATGCATATGTCTTTTTTGGTAGAATGATTTATTTTCTTTTGGATATATACCCTGTAATGGGATTGCCAGGTCTAATGCCAGTTCTAAGTTCTTTGAGAAGTCTCCAAACTGCTTTCCACAGTGGCTGAACTGAGTGACTTACATTCCCACCAATGGTGTATTAGCATTCCCTTTTCACCACAGCCTCGGCAGCATCTGTTGTTTTCTCAAGTTTTTAATACTAGCCATTTTGACTGGCGTGAAATGTATCCGACTGTGGTTTTGATTTGCATATCTCTGATTAGTGATGATGAGCATGTTTTCACATTTATTGGCCACTTGTATGTCTTCTTTTGAGATGTGTCTGTTCATGTATTTTGCCCATTTTTCAATGGGGTTATTTTTTACTTATTGAACTGTTTAAGTTCCTTATAGATTCTGCATACTAGACCTTTATCAGGTGCACAGTTTGTGATTATTTTCTCCCGTTCTGTGGATTGTCTGTTTACTCTGTTGATAGTTTGCTTGCAGAAACTATTTAAGTCTCACTTGCCAATTTTTGTTTTTGTTGTAGTTGCTTTTGAGGACTTAGGCATAAATGTTTTCCCAAGGCAGATATCCAGAATAGTGTTTTCTAGGTTTTCTTCTAGGATTCTTATAGTCTGAGATCTTACAATTAAATCTTTAATCCATCTTGAGTTTCATTCTTCTGCTTATGGCGAGCCAGCTATTCCAGCACCACTTATTGACTAGTGAGTGCTTTCTCCATTGCCAATTTTCATCAGCGTTGTCAAAGACCAGATGGCTCTAGTTGTGCAGCTTTATTTCTGAATTCTCTATTCTGTTCCATTCTGTGAAAAAATGACATTAGTAGCTTGATAGGAATAGCACTGAATTTAGATTGCTTTGGGCAGTATGTCCATTTTAATGATATTGATTCTTCCAATCCATAAGCATGGAACATTTTGCTATTTCTTTCAGTGTGTATTGTAATTCACCTTTTAGAGATATTTCACCTCTTCGGTTACATGCATTCCTAGGTAGTTACTGTGTGTGTGGCTATTGTAAATTGGGTTGCATTCTTGATTTGGCTCTCAACTTGAATATTATTGATGTATAGAAATACTACTGATTTTTGCACAGTTATTTTGTATCCTGAAACTTTACTGAAGTTGTTTATCTCTTTTAAAGCCCTTTGGCAGAGATATTAGGGTTGTCTAGGTATAGTATCATGTTATCAGCAAAGAGAGGTAGTTTGACAACTTTTTTTCCTATATGGATGCTTTGTATTTTTTTCTCTTGCCTGATTGCTTTGGCTAGTACTTCCCTACTTTGTTTTTTCAAAACTGTTTTGGGTTTTCTAAGTCTTGCATTTCCATATAAATTCAAGGATCATCTTATTAAGATGATTCTTAATAAGAATTCTTAATTCTCTAGAAAAGTTTGCTGGGATTTTGCACTGAATTTACTGACCCATTTGAGAATTACCATCTTCCAATCCAAAAACATACAGTGTTTCTTCATGTAGATCTTAATTTCTTGGCAATGTTTGTCATTTTTAATGTCTACAGTTTTCTTTTTCCCTAAATATTTGTTGATATTGTAATTTTTTTCCTACTTTCAATTATAGATTGTTCATTGCTTGAATATAAACATAGAATTGACTTTCATATATTTTTCATTCTGCAAGATTGCTAAAGTCATTTATTAGTTCCATAAGTTTTTGTGGAACTTATGAGAATTTTCTACCTATGAGATACTTGGTATTAACCTACTTTAAATATGTCTGTTACTTATAATGTAACTATGTCTAAGAAATACAGACAGAGAAAAGGACATTTTAGGAGTTAGATAGGAAAAGGAGTTTAGCGTAACTCCTTGACATCTGATTTATATGACAAGATAAATTTCAGAGAAATAGCCTAGATAGCACCAATCTGTATGCAAAACTAATTAGTTCCACTTGAGATAAGTTTGAGGTGCTTGCAAAGAATGGATCAAACCTGTTTTTATAACTAGAAGACATTAACCCAAAACTCAACACAAATTTGGTACTATAAAAATAGCCATTGCAGGCATGGCACTGTGGCTCATGCCTGTAATCCCAGCACTTTGGGAGGCCAGGGAGGGCGGATCACCTAAGGTCAGGAGTTCCAGATCAGCCTAACATGGAGCAACCCCGTCTCTACCAAAAACACAAAATTAGCCAGGCGTGGTGTCACATGCCTGTAATCCCAGCTACTAGGGAGGCTGAGGCAGGAGAATCACTTGAACCTGGGAGGCGGAGGTTGTGGTGAGCCGAGATCGCCGCCATTGCACTCCAGCCTGGGCAACAAGAGTGAAACTCCGTCTCAAAAAAAAAAAAAAAAAAAAAAAAAATTCTATACAATTCAGGATATAACAAAAAAGTATGATATCCACGGGAGTAATGTAGGCAATAGTAATCACATTTCAAGTTTATATTTGCAAGATGAAGCATAACTGGAAGAGGGAGAATAGGACAATAAAAAGCAATGTCAAATGGGAAACGTAGTGTTTGAGTTACTGGCACCAAAACTTCATCGAAGTCTGTTATACATACAAATGCCTTGTGTCTGTAGCTTTCGAGAAAATTGAAGAAAAAAGCCATAATACTATATTTGAATTAGCTTAGAGCATGTATAGTAGTTAAGAGAATTTGAAATGCTTGCTTGGGTATGTTAAAGAAATATACCTTATGTCTCAACACATATAGGCAGTCATGGCTACTTACCTCTTACTAGTCTATTTATGCAGAAAGTATTCAAAACTGGCAAGAGTTGCTTTTGTCTTCTAAAGACATCGCATAATACTTTTCAGTGAAAACAAAAAAACATTTGGAGAAAGTGAAAATTCAAGGTTCATGTCCATTTTCCTGGGGTACAGAGGATAGAATTTTTATTATAGTATTATTTCTTTAGGAAAAAAACAGGATACTAATTACATCATTTTTCCTTTCTAGAAAATCCACCTATAAATCCAGGGATTGTATGAACACACCAAAAAACGTTTGGTTCTGTTGCTATTCTGAATCCCAATGTGATTAAAATGTTCCTGAGGTTTCCCTAACCACCAACTCAGGTTCTAAGTATTAAGGATGTAGTAAAGACAAAATTTTGTTAGACAGCTAAAGCTAATTTTACATAGAAAACATGTATATTTATATCCCTAAAAGGCAATACAGAATTTATAACCAAACCATGTGTGGGAACTGTTAAAATTACATTCCAAATACCAGCAGTGGAACAAACACACACATAGAGATGTTTCAAAAAACATGCAGCACATTACAAAGGGAACATGTAATAATTCACAACTTTTGTTAGCAGCCGTAAGTTTGATTAGTATTACGCAGCAATGGTTTAAGCAATTTTTAAATCATGATATGATAGTTACATATATGCATTTTACTGTTCCAATTATAGTTTAGTAATAAGTTAGGGGTTTTGAGCAACATTTTAAGCATTATAATTTTCTCCTAAATTATTTACTATGGGAAATTGGCTTCCACTTAAGGTTTTCATAGGAACTGATGGTTATTTTATGAGGGAGATGTCTGGACTATGTGTGTGTGTGCGTATACACACACACATATAAATTAGAATTTTCAGATATTGTGTAGATACACACACATAATTATATATTATATATATAATTTTTTAGTCATGTTTTTAGTCATTTACTGTTTTTTTTTAGTCATTTACTGGTTTCTCATCAGACACCAAGTCACCTCTTTTTCCTTGCCCTTTCCTAACACTGTTCCTAACATTTGGGTACCACCCTTTAGCCACTGCAACCCACGTGGTTTTGGAGAAAGCTGATCACACTCATGGTGACAGGCCATGGTTGGAAGTAACATGTTCCATTTTTCCCGAAAAGTAATATATCTGAGTATCATTCATGGTTCACAATAGACAAACATGACATTTGGGTATGAACTGCTGGTAGAAATAGGGCATGATTCCCTGGAAGGAAGTCATTTACACCAACCCAAGTACTAATTCTTTAAGATGCAGTAAAGAGAAAATTGTTCTTTCTATATTAAAATAGGAGAAAGGATTTGCAGAGTTCAAGGATGATATGCTCTAGCTCTATATGCACTGAGCTATTGATCATTCCTTTTCCTTTTTGCCTTGAAAAAATCATTTTAATAAAATCAAAATTTTCATTCGTGATTTCACTATCCTTTATGAACAAAACAGCATGAATCCTCTAAAGAATAAAGAAAACTGAGTCAAATTTTATGTTTTCCTAGATATTCACAGAATATTTCACACCATAATAGAAAAAATAATTTTCCATGAGAAGTCAAGAGACCTGTATAATAGTTCAAACTTTTTACAATTAACATGTACAGAACACCGCAGTATAAGTTTTGTGGGAGGGATAGATGAAGATAGTGGTTCAGTTTCCTTTGCGTAAAGCAAGTGAACTTGGTTGATTTAACTTAAAATTTCTATTGGCACTTAATATCTGCAAATTCTAATTTAGGGCTCAACATGTGGCCTTGCCATTTAAAAGAGCTATCAGCCTTAATAGCTAACACCAATTGTTTTATTTCAGTGTATTATATAGGAGAAACAAAAAATGCTATAAAATTCATGTTTCTAATAAACAACGTTAAGGTTTATGACTATGCATTGTACAGAATTACCTCCTAATATTTTTACATCTGAAGTAGACCTTTTGTAAGTACACTACCTACTACATGTTTTTTTATACATTCATACTTGCCTTGGCAGTTTCACATCTGTATAAATCTTATGATGAAGCTCTAGTACACAAGATTAACACTACTTATGAAATATGGACAAATATATTACTACTCATTATAACCCATCCAGATTATTAAACTCAATTCAATTACTACAAAGATCTTTACAGAGCTGAATTTAATATACACTAGAACATCACTGCCCTCTGATGGTATCACTAATATATAATTTTAAATTCAGCAAACAAAAAAAAAACCCTTTATCATAATGTAAAACATGGTATGTTAATTTTACAAGCTACATAAATAAAAATGAATTAGAAAAAATTTAACATCTGCCTAAGAATATTCATTACTTAGTAAGTTATAAAACTTTACAGTGCTCCTTCACATCAGCCCTTCAAATGATTTTTTCAAGATTCTCCCTGATGATCAGTTTAAAGGCACTAAGTCCATAAGTTTAATCAAACGTCTTCATATATAGTGAAATAAAAACAGATGTAAGGTGACGCAGCACAAATATAAGTAGTTAGATCATATTACAAAGGATGAAAAGACAACTGCAAATTTTAATCTTAGAGGTATACGCAGAATTTTTACATGCAATGTATATATATTCACTATTTAGTTCCATTTTTTAATTACTAAGAAAAATAGCAAATCACCCACTAACTGCAGAAGAGCAAATGTAGGAAAATTAGTATTTAATGAAAAGTCTAGCCATTTTCTAAGCTTGAAAATCAAAGTTTTTTTTAGCATTGCACTTAAGGGCAATAATATTACAAAATCTGAATCTTCATTTATTCAAAGAGAAGAAATTAAATTGATGAAGTCCACTTGATTGCAGATAATAAACAGTTATTAGCAGTAGATTCTTCTACTCATGTTATGCTTTATGAAACTGTCCACTAGAAAAGATAAAAAAGAGACAGAAAAGTACATTTTACTTCAAGTTACATAACAGTATTTTATTGAACAAACAAGTAAAAAGAGGAATATGGGACACAGAAATGCAAAATGATTTTTCTGAATAGCAGCTATTCATAAAATTTTACATTACAGTCCAAAGCCTGAAATAAGGTGATAGTTTAGAAGTATAAAGAAGACAAAATATCTGGTCAGATTGGTGGGTAGTTGCAGGATAGCTCTCTCCCACTGTCTTGCCTGTAGTTTTCAGGAACAACTGTAAAATGTGCTGGGAATGTAACATCCTGGGATAGCAAGTGAATGGCCAGAATAGCTCAAGCTCTGTTCCAGTCCCTCCCTAAAAACAGGAGGTCCTTCAATGCTTTAGCCCAAGGAGTCATGTAGTACCTCCCCTTCTAACCCCCAGGTCATAAAACCCAGGGCACTCATCTGAGGTTCAAGTGGGGCACACACAGATGCCATCAACCCCAGGCAGTTTTCCTTGGGAGACAAGCTTATAATGAATCCTAGGCTTCTGTTGTCCCTTATTGCCAATCTGTAAGTAATAAACTCACTCCACGTTAAATGTTTTTGGGTTTGTTTTGGGGTTTTGTTGTTGGTTTTTTTTTTTTTTTTTTTTTTTTTTTTTTTTTTTTTTTTTTTTTTTTTTTTTGAGACAGGGTCTCACTCTATCGCCCAGGCTGGGGTGAGGTGGGAATGGCTCACTGCAACCTCAACCTCCCAGGCTCAAGTCATTCTCCCACCTCAGCCTCCTGAGTAGCTAGGACCACAGGCACATGCCACCACACCTAATTTATTTTTTATTTTTGTAGAGACAGGGTCTTGCTATGTTGCCCAGGCTGGTCTCTTAACTCCTGGCCTCAAGTGATCATCCCATCTTCTCAGCCTCCCAAAGCCTCCCCCTCTCAGCTGAGATTACAGGTGTGAGTGACTATGCTTGGCCTCTTCATGTAAATGTTACATGCATGTGTATTCTGTCCATTGGACTCTGAAGTTGGTAACCACTGCACAGTGAACCTGCTATTCAGTAGCAAGATCCTAAATATCCAATATTCAGTAAAGGAACACAAAATAAAACACCACAAAACAAAAATTTAAAAATCCTTGTTTGAGTCAGGGAGTCAAGAAATGGTAGAAACCATTAAAAAATGGTTTGGCAAGGTCTTTTCCTTGCTTGAGTTGAGAAAATATTCCATTGCTCCTTTGTTTAATCAAGTCTATTAAATCTGTGATAGGTCCTGAAGAGCCACTGGGATAGAAACAGAGATATTTAGCAATCTCTTGATAGTGTTTTCCAAGTACATCCAAGGAATATTATTGGGTGTTATCCATATATATAAAATCTATGTTTAAATAAATTTTCAACATTAAAGATTAATCCAAGTAAACTTTCCTTCATTGTACAATTTCTTAGAGGCCATAATTCTGTACCTTTTTTAATCTCTAAGAAGGGGACATAGTCTACAATATACAATTTAGCATTTTAAACATTTATTCATGAGACTCTATCTTCCAAAACATCTTTCTTAGGACAAGTGTTATAAACGCTAGGATAGTGATTCTCAATCTGGGTTCACAGTAGATTTCCTTGGGAAGCTTAAAACACTCCTGATGGCTAAACCCCACTCTCGGAGTCTCTGACTGGTGTGAAGTGGAGCTCAATGAACAATCCTTTCTGAAAGCTGCCTATGAGACTCCAACATGCAGCTAAGGTTGAAAGCAATTGTCCTAGAGGTCTTCCCTTACTCCTGTGCTGCTATATCCTTTACTGATAGTACTTTGTATCCTAATGCCATCATCACATTGACTTCTTCAGGTAAGAAGTCAGAAGACAGCATTACCCATGCTAATTACCCTGGAAAGATGCAGCACTCTACCTAAGGGAGAGTCTTCCTAACCTTCCTACCTTAGGAAGACTCTACCTATACTTCAGGCCAGCCCATGAAACGAGTCAGTGGTTACCAACTTCAGAGTCCAATGGACAGAATACCCATGCATGTAACATTTACATGAAGAGGCCAAGCATAGTCACTCACACCTGCAATCTCAGCTGAGAGGGGGAGGCTTTGGGAGGCTGAGAAGATGGGATGATCACTTGAGGCCAGGAGTTAAGAGACCAGCCTGGGCAACATAGCAAGACCCTGTCTCTACAAAAATAAAAAATAAATTAGGTGTGGTGGCATGTGCCTGTGCCTGTGGTCCTAGCTACTCAGGAGGCTGAGGTGGGAGAATGACTTGAGCCTGGGAGGTTGAGGCTGCAGTGAGCCATTCCCATCTCACCCCAGCCTGGGCGATAGAGTGAGCCCTTAAAGGACCACAGGACAAGAGTTTTGAGGGTTAAGTACTTCTGCCTTGTACTTTTCCCTTGATATCCTTGAGCCTTCCAGAATTTTGATTTTCGCTTGATGCTCTCGACATGTTGTGCATGTGTCAAGCAGAATGAAGCATGCCCCTTGAAGCCAGTGTGTTAGTGATAGGTGATGAGGAATATTCCAAGGAAAAATTATTCACAGTGGACAACAGCAGTGGCTAATGACAGTGAGCCACTGGAGAAAATCCTCCTGCTACTATCTAGTTTCATGGTCCTGAACGTAATTTTTACTAAGGGAGTTTGAGAGATTTCTTCCAAGAACAGTACACAAAGAAAAACAGGAACTAAATTTAACATTGGGTATGTTTTACATTTTACATTTTGAGCACTTCTGAAGGGATAATATAAGGGCTATTTTTTTTTTAATCTATAGACTTCAGAGTGTGCAAGCTTCAAGTTTAAGAAAGCCTCTTTCTTACAGTTTAAAAGCTGATGTTAATTTCATTAGGTTAGAACTTGTGAAATAAGTGTCTTCTCAATTATGGTTAAGTGTTGATTAAAGTATCGTTTTCCTATAACATTATATATGGCTTTAACTTAATACCTTCACGACTTCTACTGTGAAATAGTGGATCTCAACATTATTTCCAGTCCTACAATTTAATTTTTGTAATTTTGTGTTTGTTTTTGAGAACCCTATATGAAGTATACCTAGTGAAACAGCACTTTATCTCAACAGAATATTGAAAGAATCTATATTTCTGATAAAGAATTGACCTTGTTATCACCCAACTGTTTTACTTTACACTAGACCTATTCTGTTCTATTATGGAATTATAAAAAGCATAAGCAAAATGGTCAGACTTATTTATCTTATATTGAAACTAATTACCTTATACATTGCTAAAAGTTCACCATGAAAAAACAAACTTTATTAAAAAAATTTCATTCATTAAATGGTATTAGATGAAGTAACTTACAATAGTAAAATACACAGACACACATTCTTATTTCTGTGATATTCTTGAGCCAAAATAAACTGCTCAGGGTGTTCATAAGCTGCCTGACCCACAAGTTAGGAGAGTATCTACATGTAGGCAACTATACGTGTATATGTACATGTGTAGGTATGTGCGTGTGTAGTTTAGAGAAAAAACAATGAATCTGTTGAAAAGTACTCACAAATCCTTGACAAGTTAAATATAAATGACTGAAATTAAAGACATTTTCACAAATATACTAACTTCTATATTTACTTTAAAAAATGGACCAAGAATAAATTCTTAATATCTGAACCCTTACTTTCCTGAGCTTTATGTAATTTGAAAGGATTTTAAAAATAAATCCTTTAAAGTCCTGCTAGACTGTAAAGACTCCAGCATTCACAGACTCTGCTTAACTTGTCCACCATTATATTCCTAATGTCTAGTTCTGTGATCCATACCTTGGGAGGTATGTGTATGATACCCAGACCTGTATACATTCTGTGACCCAAATTAACATTTACGTAACTATAATAAAGGGTGGCAATGGTAAGATCAAAGATTCCAAATCAATGGGTAAAAAGAGCTCAGAATTTATAGTGTAATCCAATTTAATAAGATATGTAAATGAAGGTTAGAAATTATGTCTCTCAAAATGATACTTAGATGACTTTTATAATTCTTTATACTTTTCCATATTGTTTGAATTTTGGATTATTTAAGATTAGTAGTAAGCATAAGAGTATTAAAATATAGCTTTAAAATAATACATCTATTATTTCATTTTGGGGAAAAAAGCTAATTGATTACAATAAATGTTAAAATAAATCGATATTACTTCCAATATTTACTACTCATGATTTTAAACTATTTCAAAATTTTCTGATAATACATTTCAGGAGAAAATTACTGAACAGATTGCTACTTAAGTTTTTTAAAATGCCAGTTAAGCACAAGAAAATTTTAACACTTACCCTAAGTCCCCTTCTGGTGGGGCCCAGATGTTGCAATTTGTTTTCTATTTTTTCCTTTTCTTTCTCTTTTCTTGCACAGATTGAACATCCAAAATTCCCCGAGATGCAGCCTTGAAGAAATTTGATAACAAATACAGAAAGACAACAAAAATCTGTCCAGTGTGCAAAACATTTTTTTGTCTATCTTTGCTTTCTAGGTTTTCTTTGGGGTAGGGAGTTGGTTTATTTTGGTAACGAAGGAGTATTTCTACAACAGCCTTACATAAAACATCATTTCTTCACTGGGTATTTTGTAACTGTACAAATTTTCCCCTAAACTTGCTTCACATCTGTAAGTATTTTACAATGCACAGCCATTTTAAAAGGAAGGATGTTACTAAAAGAGTATCTGAATTTAGAGAAGATATGATAGTTTTCACATATTAAATAATATAAATTAATGCAACTCACACAAACAAGGAAATAATTACCTTTATTTCTTTGAAATATTGAAATTGAAAATAATTACCTTTAAAGGTAAATTTTGGGATATCAAAGGCCATTTACGTTAGAGAATTTAGCTATGGACATCTATGAAGAATAAAGTATAAAATTATCTAAGGAGGCAAAACTTGATCTTTAATCTTACCTCTTTTTGTCTTCTCTCTGCAGCCTCTGCAAGCTTTGCTCTTTTCTCTTCCTAAGGAAATGCGTAAAAATATGTATTAAAATAATAAACATTATTGTGAATAAATTATACACATTTATTTCATAGGCACTATAACAGTTTACAAAAATATTCAGTACTGGCCCTAAATGTCCCACAAAGAACGCCGCTACTCAACTTTCTGAATTTCATTCTCCTAATCAATATACCTTCAAATCAGCACATGCTAAAACAGATACAAGGTTTGCCTATATAATCATTTCTTTACTCTCTCTTTTTTTCCTCTCTCTCTCTTTTTTTTTTTTTAAATAAAAAGGCCTACAAGCTAGTCAGGGCAATAATGAAACAAATAATGTTTACAAATACAAGAAGGAAAATACATGGTTTGATACTGCCAGTTAAAATGGAGTCTGAAGTAACCTGGTGTTTTTAGGAAAGGTTAATGCATGAAGTGGGCTAATCTCAGTGTGTAGGAGGGAAGGATTGGAGTAATTTCATGACAGGTATTGCTCCATATCAGAAAACAGTGAATGTTATTTTTCTAGACCATGTACTACTTATTATAAAACCCTTTTTCTAGGTGCTGGGACACAGCAGTGTAAAAACATAGGCAAACGTCACCTCCCAAATGAAACAAATTCCAATTGCGGGCACACAGACAAATATAACAAAATAAGTAAATGCCTCTCAGATGGTATCGCAGATAAGTAATGGGAGAATGGGTGGGTGGTATTGTGGGGAATATATTTTGTTTAACGTGGTCAGGAAAAGCTTCACTAATAAAGTGACATCCAAGTAGTGAGCCGTGTGGTTATCATGAGGGTATCAAGAGGGTATAGCATGAGGATGGGGGGAGGGCTTAACAAATCTGACGTTATATTTTATCAACAGCCAGAACAACAAAATCAACATGATTTAAAACAGTAGCAGCAACAAAGAGAAGCTGAACTTTCCCACATCAAATTTATAAGTACTAAATTTTTAGTATCTATAATAGCTGAAGAGTTAAGGTACTTCCCTAAATACTTCATTTTCTTCAACTAATGTTTAGAGAAGAGAAACAGGTTTATGTTAACTCCCTGTAAGCAGTACCAATGTAAAGATACTGTTAACAGAAAGCTACAAAAAGTGTACATGTATTGTACCACACACCTACTAGCTACATTTGAATTTCAGATAAGCAATGAGTAATGTTTTTGTAGAACTAGATCCCTAATATTGCAAGGCACAAAACTATATTATAAATGTATTACTTGTATATCTCAAATTCAAATGTAACTGGGTGTCCAGCATTTTTGTCAAATACAACATTACAAATTGGACACTTTGTACTACATATTATTTTAAAGGGAGAACGTAAAATAATGAGATAAATACGAAAAAGAAATCATTAAAATAACATATCCGATAAAGCTCAGGCGTATAAGCGACTTTCTGAGCACCTTCTTTTAAAAGATGGTAGACACAGTTGAAAATGCACTTCTCCTAGACGACTAAAGAGCTCCCAGTGAAAGCAATGTCTTTTTGCGCCGAATTCCATCTACCGCATCCCCTAGAATGTCCCACGCGCAACGCCCTCTGCGTGCGCCGGCGCCCTACGAATTCCCGGTGCAGCCCAAGTCAGTGGAAGGTAAAAGACGCCACAGCCGCCTTTGAACAATTTTTTGTTACAAAAGTGGAGATCTACACGGAGGCGGCGGCCTAGGTCGCTCTGACAGGACCCAGCGACCCTCCTGACCCGTCCACCCGTCCTCGCCAGCAGGGTCCCCCCCGCGGGCTCTCGACCTGCGCCCCCAGGTCCAACGGCCCGGCCCGCCCCGCAGCCCCAGAACAGGTGCTCGAGGCGCAGCCCGGCGGACGCAGGGACCTGCTTTACTCACCAGGTCCGGCGTGGGAGGTGCGGACTCCCCGGGACAAGGAAAACACAGCCCCATAGGGACAACAACTGGAGAACCCTGACCGGGTCCGCCCCAGGCCAGGAGGCGCTAACTGCGCGGTGGGAAGCGCGTCCCTAGTCCTCCGCGCTTGCCCCGCCCCCACCACCGTCCACTGGCTCGGCTCCACCCCTGCGACAACGCCCCGCCCCCACCCCCACCCCCGCGGCTCCGCCCCGTCTCGTGTCTCTGAGGCAACGCCCC
>NW_016810151.1:323653-359886 GCF_001698545.2 Rhinopithecus bieti
AAGGAAGGAAGGAAGGAAGGAAGGAAGGAAGGAAGGAAGGAAGGAAGGAAGGAAAATAAATCTCTTGCCAGTTTTGCATCCTCCGAATATCTTTGGAGGCCTATTGGCTTTCTCTTAGAAATGAAAACATCCAAGAGTGGCACCTGTCTCCCCGTCTTCATGGTAGTTTACTGTCTAGGCCTTTGGCTTCAAGATGGAGCTTTCTACTTGTCAAGAGATACAAGTGTTATTATTTCCTTTAGATTTTCTTTAGATAAAGACAATTAACGTGTGTAGTGGATTGTATCTGCCAGGCTATATAAAAACGGTGAAGAATTTTTTCATTGCAAACTCTTTAGTAGATTGCTTCTGATAGAAATCACAATTGGTTTAATGCTTATTCAGTGATAAAACTGTTTCTTTCCTGTGTTTGTGGGGATTTTGGTTTTAATTATTATCAAAACACTTTCCATGACATAATTATTTCCCCAACACTTTCCATGGTTTATTGATTTTTATTTTTAATAAACTTTATGAGATAAAAAATACAATTAACACATCTACTTTAGGTGTACAGTAGTGCCTTCCTTTCCTGGTTTTGATAAAGTTTCAGTTTATTCAACATTAATATCACTATAATCTTTAAGTTTTACATAAATGAAATATACAATATATGTTTTGCATATATTGTCAACTGCATGGTCAGCTGAGGTCCAAAAATATTAAATGGAAAATTCCAGAAATAATTTATAAATTATAAATTGCTTGCCTTCTAAGTATCTCATCAAATCTTAGGCTGTCCTAATCCATCACACCCAGGATGTGAATGGTGTAAATCATCCCTTTGTCCTGCATATCCACAGTGTCTAAGCTACACGCCCATTAGTCACTTAGTAGCTATCTCAGTTGTCACATTAACCATTCTGGTAGTATGGTGCTGGTGTTCCAGTAACCCTTATTTTACATATTAATGACTCAAGTGCAAGATCAGTGATAATGGCATATTGTTATAATTGTTTTATTATTAGTTGTTGTTAATCTCTTCCTGAACCTAATTTATAAATTAAACTTTATCATAGGTATCATGTATACAAAAAAACAGTGCAGATACAGTCACTGACCAAGATGGCCTAATGTTTCCCACTGCCTGACTAACCTTTAGACAGGGTTCTTCCTGATTGTTGGCCTCTGACTTCGCTATTTTTAGACCGTTCACTTTAAAAAAACTTGCAAAGTGTACATTTTCTCTGCTCCTTTAAGATGTAAATCTTCTGGCCTCTTATCAGTTCTACAATGCAGAACCATCGTTCTCAAAAACCTAGGTGCCATCTCTTTGAAATGCAATAATTAAGAAAGGTAGAACCTTTTCTTATCTCCTAATCTCTGTGGGAGAGTGGGAGCCTGACTTCCCTAAGCACCAATCAGCGAACACAGATGGTCTAACCCTATTGACCAACATACAGTACTTTTCCACTTAGGGACCTCTGTGCTTAAAATCTCTCCTGCTTTTTTTTTTCAGTGGCATTGAGCCCTCTTTCTGTGCCCTATTACAATGGTCTTAAATAAAGTCTTTTGTTCCTGTTTAACTCTGTCAGGTGCAAATTGTCTTTGATATTAGAGTTTTTGACAATTATATGTGCTCTTGTAAACACCATAAGAAGGTATACAACATTTCCTTTACTCTTTAAGGTTACCCTGTGCCACTTTCCAAACAACCACCCGTTGACCTCTAGCCCATGACAAATATTGGTTTGTTTTCTGTCTCTATTAATTAACTACACATTTTCTAAAATTTCATAGAAATGGAAATATATCATAAGTGCTTCTTTTGTCTGGCTCTGCTCCTTCTACATAAAGTTTCTGAAATTCATCAGTGTTATTGTGTGTCTGTTTCTTAATATTACATTGTTATAAGTATGCTACATTTAAAAAGTTAATTTACCAGGGGGCACAGTGGCTCTTGCCTGTAGTATCAGCTATTCGGGAGGATGAAGAGGTAGGATCACTTGAGCCCAGGAGGTTGAGACCAGCCTGGGCAACGTGGGGAGACCCCATCTCTACAAAAAATACAAAAAATAGCTGAGTACGGTGGTGTGTGCCTGTAGTCCCAGTGACTGGGGAGGCTGAGGTGGGAGAAACACATGAACCCAAGGAAGTCGAGGTTGGAGTGAACCATGATCACACCACTGCACTCCAGCCTGGGCAACAGAGTGGGACCCCATCTCAAAACAAACAAACAATAACAACAACCCCCCAAAATGCCCCAAAAGTCAATTTACCTATTCATGGATGTATGGGCTCCTTTGAGCCTTTTCAGTACATTATGAACAAAGCTCCATGAATATTTGTGTGCAGTTATTTGTGTGAAGTTTTTTTTGTCTTGACTACCTAAAAATGGAATAACTGATTTATATTTTACGTGTATGGAAATGAGGACTAAACTCTGACGTTTTTATCTTGCCGAAATCCCTATCTAAGGGGTCTGGGGAGTCATGCCCTACAAATCATAAATTCTCATCAGATGGATTTTATTTAACCCTATATATCACGATTTACTTTCCAACATAACTCTGGCATAACATTAGACGACAAAGAAAAAAATCAAAATATGTTACTCAAAAACATGTTTCTTTGCCATATTTTGAAATGACCCTCCAAAGCTTTTCTTTGTGGGGGAAAATGTGCAGCTGTAAAGAATCTTTATTAACATAGCTAGATATTTTTCTTCCAGACCCTCCCAATCCTAAAGAGATTAACTAAGATCTGAATAGGAAACATTGGCCACCTGTTGTCTCTAAGGGCAGCCACTATAAGGCTTCAAAAGAACTTTGGTCTCCACAGTCTTTATCTTAACCTGAACATTCCCTTTCTATCTATTGCAGGTCTTCAGACAAACTCAACCAATTGTCAACCAGAAAATATTTAAATTTACCTATAGCCCAGAAGCTCTTGCTTTGAGCTGTTCTTCCTTTCTGGACCAAACCAATGTATTTCTTAAATGTATTTGATTGATGTCTCATACCTCTCTAAAATGTATAAAACCAAGCTGTGCCCGAACAACCTTGGGTTTTCAGGACTTCCCGAAGGCTGTGTCACGGGCCATGGTCACTCATATTTGGCTCAGAATATATCTCTTCAAATAATTTACAGAGTTCGACTCTTTTTGTCGACAATAATATGGTGCCCAAACACATGGGGCCTCAGAGGAGACTCTGGATCCCGAAGGTGTATCCCAAAACCAGAGCTAAGGTACCAGCTGGAGCCCACTGAAGCCTCACCAAGTTTGAGCTTCTCCTTCTGTGGAAGTGGTAAGTCCTCCTGAGCCTCAGACCTCCTGTTTTGGTTGATAGTCCTTGATTTATTCTGAGCTGTTTTATTCTCCTAGGAATTTGTTGCTTTAGGATCCCAATTTGAGTTCAGAGATGCATTTCTAAAGGGTCTCCTCAATTGCTTTTCTCTTAGAATTAATCTCAATTTGGCTTGTCTATGCATGTTTGAGTGAGGAACTGAACTGTCATTTTCATCCACGGCTCATCAGTTTCTTCTTTAAAAAAAAAAAAAAAAAAAAGTAGGAAATAAATTAACTAAGAATATGGAAATGAACAAGGAGAATGACCCCCTTTTGAGCACTCTGTAGGTTTTGTGGCAACTCTACTTTCCAGAGTTTATGTAAAATAGAAGTAATATGGTCTTTGTGCACATTTTACTTTAAGGAAAAAGGGCCCTAAGGTTGACCTGCAAACTATAGAGTTCTTAAGTTCTCTTTCTCTATTTTCTGCCTGCTTTAAATCTGGTGGACTGAGATAAAACAAACAAACAAACAAACAAACAAAAAAAACCCCACTGTTTGGAGCTAACCTTTTTTTGCAAACTGGCGAATTTATATTCATCTCATGGCCAAAGTACTAAAGTAAATCTATAGGATCTTTGTGTGTGTATGTATATGTATGTATATATGTGTGTATGTATTTGAAGGCCTTTATAAATTCTATAATTTTATGTTTAATTGGCAGATGAATTCATTTTAATTTTCCTTTAGCGTACCAAACTTTTTCTTTCTGTACCTTATTGTGTAAATTTTGCTATCTGATTGTCACCTGAGTTGTTTCCTTTAATATGCAAATTTAGGTCTTTTTAACTGAAAACTACTTAGGTGGTGCAACATGTTATCAAGAATTTGAAAGTCTAAAATTGAAAAAAAAATGAAAAGGAAGTCTTTATGAATCTATAAATGTACCTCTATCGGCATGCCTAGATATGTCCATGTATTTATGTCATGCATACAGTGTTTCACTACTAAAATATAGATAAAATAGGTAAAAGTGCTTAATTCAGAGGCTTAAAAAAAAAAGAGTAGTAAAATGTTTTTTCGAGTTCGCATGACTTAAGTAAAATCTTTAATAAATAAGGTGGCTTTAAAACTATTGGTAAAATAATATCAGCAATGTTAGCATTTTGTTTGCATTTATTGATCAAGTAGTTTCATGTTTATTCCTGCAGAATACTATCAGATTTGCCATAAGGGTTATAAACTATAAAACCTAGTCCAAGAAAGAATGATCTTTGCTTGTATATGCTTATAAAATATTGTTGGCTGAAAGAAAACAGCTGAATCCTGAGTTTTTGGTATAAATACCCTTAAAATTAATGTTTTATTTAAGTAAATACCTGAAATTAAGTTATAAAAATGGTTAATAGGAAAATAACTTTAAATACTGGCTATCACAGTTTTTATAAATAATCTAGGTAAACTATTAATCAGATAAGTGTAATGGAATAAATACTTATGAACAAACGTGTCATAATTTAGGATCTAAGGTTATTTGATATTAACTATCTGGGTAATTTCCAAATTAAAAAATATAAAAAAAACTTTTTTAATGTTCTTATTAAAGGTAAAATATCTTCATCTAATTCAAAGCTTATTTAAATGTTATATATGAAACAAGGTAAAGGAATCAGGAAATAAGAGATAGAAAGAAAGTTAAAGATATGAAGAGGTATTTTGGTAAAGGAGGTAAAAGGAAAGTAATTTTATATAAGAAAGAATCTTGTGTGGTGAACTTTTGCCCTAAAAAAATAATACAACTGGGTTGTTCAATGAAAGAGAGATATTTAGGCAAAACAGAAAGTCCTAACTACTGTAAATGGTCTGGTGTAAGTCGTAATATGGTTAGTAAAAAGAATTTTTAAGGTTGTATAATTCAGTTGGCTATAATTAAAAGAAGCTATTAATAACATCTTTTTTTTTTTTTTTTTTTTTTTTTTGAGACCCGGCGAGTCTCGCTCTGTCGCCCAAGGCTGGATTGCAGTGGCCGCGGATCTCAGCTCCCACTGCAAGATCCGCCTCCCGCGTTTACGCCATTCTCCCTGCCCTCAGCCTCCCCAGTAGCTGGGGACTACAGCGGCACCGCCACCTCGCCCGGCTAATTTTTGTATTTTTTAGTAGAGACGGGTTTCACCGGTTAGCCGATGGTCTCAATCTCCTGACTCCGCTGATCCACCCGTCTCAGTCCTCCCAAAGCTGCTGGTGCTGGGATTACAGGCTTGAGCCACCTGCGCCCGCCATAATAACATTTTCTAGAGATGAGTCTTTAAATTGAAAAAATGCACTAATACAAAATACTAAAGATTGATTAAAACAATATTTTCGATTACCAAAGTTTTGACTGTATTTTTAAGCAGGAAATTTTTAGAGTTTTTAAAAATTCTTATTAATCTCCTCTGTTAATATCTCCAGATTTGATCTTTCTCTTTTGAAAAGGCCTAAAATGATGGCTCTTTCCTTCACCTTTTGTTGGTTCCTGTAACTTTTACTAATTATCTAAAGTAAGGGAAATAATTTTTTTTGAAAGCCGGCAAATAAAGTAACTTTTGAACATGACTTTTATTTTGCATGCCTGTTATATTCCTATATTTATATTTGTCATGTGAAAGTGATATTTCACCACCAAGTTACATAAAAGAGCTCTGATGGAGTAACTTAAAAAATGTAAGTGCTTATCAAATTGGTAGAAGCTAGCTCAGATGCCTTTTAATTCACATAATGTTGGTAATCTTTGGTAAAATGACTTCGGTGAGTTTAATCTCAAAACTCTTCAGTAATTTAAAAATCTTAAAGTCATGTTTAAACCCTCAGTTTCTCCCCACTGGAAATTTGGGTTACTAAAAGTTAAAGTAGTAGAAGCATAAAGTATGCTTTCGTGAAAATTTTATAAACACAAGGATGTCAGTTTTTAAAAAATCTTAAGTTTTTTTGGTTAAGAAACTATTTAAGAGTTGCTTTATAAAAAAAGGAAAACATACAGATAAAACTAAATGAGTTAAAAAAAAAAAAAACAGAGCAACAAAACTGTGAGCCCTGTGGTTACCAAGAAAATGGTCGATATGGGGGAAGGATAAAACCAAGTAACTGTTTAAAACCAAAGGGTGTAACGTAAAGCAATTGTTCCATTTTGTAGCTTGGTATCATTCAGCTTCTTCAAAAAAATCTTTACTATAGTGGATTACAAAAATAAACACTCTAAGGACAAAAGTACTAATTTTAAATGCTACAGAATTTAAGAGCTTGTTTGGATTAATGTAAGACCCACAGCTCTTTACTGAACAATCACTGAGTATATGTGTTCCAAATGCACGGGGGGTTATTCCTAAGAAAGCAATCAGCCTAGTGGGCCAGATAATGCCATTGTAAGGTTTGTTTGCACTGAGAAGGGGATTGCCCCACTCTCCCTATAAAATACCAAATGAAGTACCGCAGATGAGGCAGTTAATATGCTTTATATGCAAGCCGTGTTGGACTAGCTTTATGATAACTGGGATATCCTCGTGCCAAATATGCCTGTTACCTAGGTCATGGTAAATTTGGGGGTTAAGGGGACTCCTTTTACATGGGTGCCCCTGTGACAGAATGACAGGACTGTTTAAGAAGGCTTATCAAATCTGCGGTCCCTCATAGGTCTTATAGATGTAACTCCCTGCTGGGAAACCAAACCCTTTTCACCAGAAAAAGTAAAATGGTCTGAGGGTAAAAAAGGGTTCCTGAGACCTGAACATAAAAACATGCAGTTTAATAGAATTATAAATTTTAAGATGTTTAAACAAGCTTTATGTAAGGTAGTTGTAACCCCCTTTTACTGAAAAGTCTTATGAAAATGGGTACTATTATCTACCTGGGGGATGTTTTCCCTTTTCTAGTACTGTACAAACTGAAGACATATAAATCAGCTCTTTAGGAAATGTTATTTAAACATTTACTAAATTTATTTATTTAAAAATGTTATTTAAACACACTAAATAGGAACTAGTAAAAGCCCACAAATATAGGGTAACGCTTTCCTCTGCTGCATAGCCCTTTATGTGGAGCTTTTATCGGGGTTCATGGAAAAAACTGTGAGTACCTTTCACTGACGATGACCGAACTAGGGAATTTCTACTTGATAGGGCATTTACTGCCTTGCTATGAAATATTAACTGAAGCTACCCCTATGATAATGAAAATAATGTTTCCCCAAAGAGTTCCATGATAAAATAAAAATGGTTTACACAAAATCTTGCTACCTAATAAGCAGAGAGCCTCTTTTCTAGGACTAATTGTGAGGACCTGCTACATTCTACATTGCCTAATAGTTCTCAGGAGCTGTTTGTTTTGTAAATGGCATTTCCAAGGCAAACAAACATTTGTTTTAAAAGCTGTGGCTCTGGTTAAAAAAAAGGTCCAAAAAATATTTAAGTTTTTGGATAAAGTTTTTTCTTTTTTTTTTTTTTAAGCAAATTATAGCCTTTCTGAGCCTCCAAAATTCAGATTGAATGTTATGACAATGTAGTTGTCTGCATAAGTTCAATTACAGTTTTTTTTTTTTTCAAACAATTGGAGACATTGGTTATTTTACCAAGACTGAAACTAAAGTATCCTATTTTTAGGTAAACTTTCAGCAAAACCAACTCAAAAGGAGTCTATATGGCCAATCAATTCTTGCTGCATTTTATGCAGCTACTCAGGCAAGCATAATAAGCTTAAAACTTACCTCGCACGCAAATTGGCCTTGCTATAATTTTTTGTTAAATAAAAAGGGCAGCTAAAAAATGTTTCAAGGGTAAGGCATGACACTTAATAGTAAAACTTTTTGAGAACAGATTAGATCATTATTTCTTGGCTACAAGAATCCTCTAGAAATCACCAAGTTATAATTTTCTTCATATTTTAGTTGGTGCCCTAATGTAATAGGTTCCTTTTTCTATTCTGATATATGAATTACTCTTATAATTGTCAAACTATAAATGTTAATTATCTCTCCTTGTTTTACATCCAAAGAAACCAAAATCATAGTATTTTGAAAACCAGAGGTATGAATCTCCCTCGTTTGGTATCCCACTGGGCCTGGACCTGTTTCACTGCTAATATTCTGCTGCCAAAACTATACAAGCTGCCTGGACTATTGGAGAAAAGGTGGGTGCATAAGATTGTAAGGGCCAGCTTTCAGTGAAAAAATTAGGTTAAGGTCAAATCCTCCAAATCAAAAAGGCGGTATAAAAATGCCTAAACAGCTGATAAAACAAGTTTAGTTGCCTTCTAAGCTATTATGTGTCACTTTTGCATCCACCCCAACCATAGAAATTTTCTGCTTACTATAGAATTAAAGGAAATTCTTTACTAACAGGATAAAAATAACTTGTAACAAAGCCTCCTGGGTATAACACTACCAATCATCTATCTATCTATCTATCTATCTATCTATCTATCTATCTATCTATCGATTGATGTATCTGTATTTCTCAGAACAATGCTTATGTTTGGTATACAAGACTAACTGCTATAAGTCTGTAACAAAAACCAAGCTCACAGTAGCTCAACACATAGAAGTTAAAAATAAGTCTGTCTTGTAACTTTTTTTTTGTTTTGTTTTGTTGTTGGCTTTTTTACTTAAAATAATAATTTTAAGAAATAACAAATGTCTGTCCACATCCGTTCCTATGTGATTTAGAACAATTAATTAACTATTTGTCTTTTGACTGTTAAGGCCCTTGGCCATAGGGAATTCCACCAAGGGACAAGAAAGAAAAAAAAAAAAAAGCACACTGTAGAATTATATGACTTCTCTGGTGACAAACCTTTTCTCCCCAAATACAAGTATACGGTGCAATACAAAAGTGGTAGGAAAAATAGATTTGTCTACTGTTAACAAGTTTATAACAATTTAGACACTGAGGACCAGGCATTCCTTGCATTTGATTTATACCCTTCCCAGGATGTTATACCCATGGAGATATATTGGCCAGAAGAGAGATTATTTATTGGATTATGATTTAATGTTCATAAAATCTTCAAATAAGATTTATCATAAGGTTCAAATGACCCTGGATAAGGAGGGTAAACACATTGTGAGTCTGATCAAAGAATATGATGATGCATGCAGTGATGTTTTTGGCTGCTTAGGTTGTTTACTGTCCTCTGACTCTACCTATAACATTTTTGGATGCCTACTTTCACTATCTTATGATATTTTATGTTATGAAGTCAGCTCCTTTCCTTAAACCTCATGTATCATCATCCTCTACTACTTTTAAACTTTTCTTTCACAGCTACCTCACCTCTCTTAGCTTTCTTAGAATTGATGAGTTAGGACCTTGCTTTGGATAGGCTTTGGTGTAAAGGAATATTGTGGCTTGTTTGACCTTCTATCCAGACCACTAAAACCTTTTCTGGATCAGCAATAAGACTGATTCACTTTCTTATCATTTGTGTCTTCACTGAAGTAGCACTTTTAATTTCCTTTAAAACATTTGCCTTCACAACTTGGCTTACTCTTTTGGTGCAAGAGGCATAGCGTTTGACCTTTGTAATCTTTCACAATGCCTTCCTCATTAAGATTAATAATTTTTTTTAATTTTTGATTTAAAATGAGAGACATGTAGCCTTTTATTTCACGTGAATACTCAGAAACCATTGTAGGGATATTAACTGGCCTAATTTCAATATTGTTTTGTCTCAGTTAATAGGAAGATTGTGAAAAGTGGGAGTGAGATTGAGGAATGACTGTTCAGTAGGGCAGTCAACACATACATTTATTGATTAAATTCATCATCTCATATGGGTGTGGTTCATGGCACCTGAAAACATTTATAACAGTATTATGAAAGATCATTGATTGCAGGTCAGCATAACTAATATAATAATAATGAAAAAGTTTGAAATATTGTGAGAATTATCAAAATGTGACACAGAGACAAGAGGTGAGCACATGCTCTTGGGAAAATGGTGTTGATAGACTTGCTTGATGCAAGATTCCCACAGACCTTCAATTTGTAACAAAAACAATATCTGCCAGGCACAAAAAAGTGAAGCACAATAAATGAGGTATACCTGTATGAACAATTATAGGTTAAAAATAAAAGGACGGAATAATACTGTGCAAACATAAATCTTTAAAAATGTGAAATGGCTATATTAACAGAACATATAATAGTCCAGAATAAGTCGTATTATCAGGTATACAGATGAACACTTATAATAAAAAGGTCAATTTATCACAAAGGCATAATAATCATAAATATATACACCCAATAACAAAGCAAAATATATCCAGCAAAGTCTTCCAGAACTCAAAGAGCAAATAGACAGATTTACATTATAGTTGGAAAATAAACATTCCTCTCATAAGCTGACATGACGAAAAGAAAATAAGTAAAAATACAGAAGACTTAACATTATCATAAAATTTGACCTAATTGACATTTGTAAAATATTTCAGTCAATGTCAACAGAACACATATTCTCTCAGGCGCACCTTGCAACACAAAAACAGACCATCTACTGAGCCATAAAGTAAGTTTTAGTAAATTTCACAAGATTAAAGTTATACAGAATATGTTCTTTGACCAAAATGAAATTAATGAAATTAATCAATCACACAGATATATCTGGAAAGTTGCTAACATTTGGAAATTAAACAAGGATGTGAATAATACATGGGTCAAAGAAGAACTTGCAATGGACATTAGAAAATACTTTGTAATGAATAAAAATTCAGTATAAAATGCACTTTATATTTGTGAATACAGCTAAAATGTGCTTAAAAGAACACGTATAGCTCTTCTCGATGAGAAAAAATATATAAAATTGAACTTGTGTTATGTATTATGAAAATAGGAAAAGAAGAGTAAATTAAGCCAAGTTAAGTAGAAGGAAGGAACTATGAAAATATGACTAGAAATAATGAACTAGAAACAACAGAAGAAATAAATGAAACTCTAAATTTGATATATATATATTTTGTGTATATATACATATATATTTGTATATATTTGTGTGTGTGTGTATATATATAATATTTTTTTTTTTGAGATGGAGTTTCACTCTGTCACCAGGCTACAGTGCAGTGGCACAATCTCAGTTCACTGCAACCTCTGACTCCCTGGTTCAAGCGATTCTCCTGCCTCAGCCTTCCAAGTAACTGGGATTACAGGCACGTGCCACCATGCCCAGGTAATTTTTGTATTTTTAGTAGAGACGAGGTTTCACCATGTTGGCCGGGATGGTCTCCATCTCCTGACCTCGTGATCTGCCTGCCTCGACCTCCCAAAGTGCTGGGATTATAGGCGTGAGTCAACATGCCCAGCTTTAAATTATATTTTTAAAGATCAATACAATTAATAAAGTCTAGATGGAGTGATCAAAAAGAAAAGAAAAGACACAACCATTAGCAGAAATGTTGGAACTGATCAAAATTGAAAATCAGAACACATATATATTTGAAATATATATATTTACGTATATAATTTGAAATGTATATATTATTTATATATATATAGATGAATTTATAATTAAAAATCTTTCTATAAGCAATTCTCCAGTCCCAGATGGGTACACTGGTGTTTTCTACCAAACATTTAAGAAATCAAACCGATCTCATACAAATATTTTCAGAAAACAGAGACAGAAGGAATATGCCCCAATTCATCTTATGAAGCATTTTTAAGATGTACCTGGGATTTTGTTTAATCAGGTATGGTAAGACATACAGACATGAAAATGTTTGTCATGAAGGAAAATGTTTTTATTATAGTCACATCACAGTCGCCAAGAACTAGTAGACATGTCATGCTGTTAAGGGCCACTGAGGGAAGCACAGAGACAAAATGAGCAGGCAGAGAGAGGACTGGAGGGTGATTATTGTGGTTCTACTGGGAAAAAAATAATCGGAGAAGAAAAGTAAGCAAGTTAAACAAGTTGAGTGTTAAATAGTTTGAATAACTTGTATAATTTCAGTGAGGTCTCAGCTATAGGTTGGCCCCTAGTTGTTAGTCCCTGGCCCTGAGGTGACTAGACTGGAGGGACAGTGTCCCAGATTGCAGGAGCTTGATAAAAGGAGGTGGGTGAGAGTGTGGACTCAGGATTGGTTGAATATCAAAGCTTACTCACAAGCAAATTGTTTACTGCCTCTAAGAAGTAACCCTGTAAAAGGTAATCCCTCCCCAACTCTACAAAGTCCTGGGTGACACAGAATCAAGAATATGGAAAATACATATTTTGCACATGTATCAAAATACCACTCCGTATTCTATAAATATGTACGATTATGTGTCAACTAGAAATAAAAGGAAAAACCAAAAAATACTGGCCCTACCCGTACTTCAGCTTTCTCACTTCCAATAAGACTCAAGTAGTTGCAGCTGCTGGTATGGTAACTCATGTTGTCCACCTGTAAGGCTGAGATCTATGAGACAGTAATGGACAGAGCAACATCAGTGTCTGCAGAGCACATCATGGAGTCCAGTCCATTTCCATGGACAACCTCCCCAGTCTGGAAGGACACCTCCTCTGAGGACGTCAGTGCAAAAGACATCAGCCATGATTCATGGGCAGCCAGAGAGGAATTCATATCTTACCACTTTCTTTCTTAGCATTTAAGGTGGCCCCTCCCCTGCTGCTTTCTTTTCTCTTTCAATGTTTTTGAGCAATTTTATGACAAGGTAATTTGAGCAGGTTAATTCTTTGTTTTGCTTAGTGTTCTCTGCAGCATTTTGGATCTATGGGTTTCATTTTCATCAAATTTGGAAATGTTTTAGAAATGTGATATGTTTTGGCTATGTCTTCACCCAAATCTCATCTTAAACTGTAGCTCCTATAATTCCCACGTGTTGTGGACGGAATCTGGTGGGAGATAATTGAGTCATGGGGGCAGGTCTTTCCCATGCTGTTCTCATGGTAGTGAATAAGTCTCAGGCGATGTGATGGTTTTACAAATGGGAGTTCCCCTGCGCAAGCTATCTCTTGCCTGCAACCATGTAAGAAGTCCCTTTGTAGGACCAGGCATGGTGGCTTATGCTTGTCACCCCAGCACTTTGGGAGGCCGAGGCGGGCAGATTACTTGAGGTCAGGTGTTCGAGACCAGTCTTGCCAATATGGTAAAACCCTGTCTCTACTTAAAAAAAAAAAAAAAAATTACAAAAATTAGGCAGGCGTGGTGGCACACACCTGTAGTCCCAGCTACTTGGGAGGCTGAGGCACGATAATTACTTGAACCCAGAAGGCAGATTGCAGTTAGCTGAGATGGTGACATTGTACTCCATCCTGGGCAACGCAGCAAGACTGTCTCAAAAAAGAAAAAAAGAAGTTCCTTTTATTTTCCTTCATCTCTGCCATGATTGTGAGGCCTTTCCAGCCATGTGAAACTGTGAGTCCATTAAACCTCTTTTCTCTATAAATTACCCAGTCTCAGGTATGTCTTTATTAGCAATGTGAGAACAGACTAATACAGTAAATTGGTACTGGCTGAGTGGAGTACTGCTGTACAAGTACCTGAAAATGTAAAAGTGACTTTGGATCTAGATAACAGGCAGAAGTTGGAACAGTTTGGAGGGCTCAGAAGAAGACAGGAAGATGTGGGAAGTTTGGAACTTCCTAGAGACTTGTGGAATGGCTTTGACCAAAATGCTGATGTTGATGTGGACAATAAGGTCTAGGCTGAGGTGGTCTCAGATGGAAATGAGGAACTTGTTGAGAACTAGAGTAAAGCTCACTCTTGCTATGCAGAGAGACTTGTGGCATTGTGCCCCTGCCCTAGAGATCTGGGGAAATTTGAATTTGAGAGAGATGATTTAGAATATTGAGTAGAAGAAATTTCTAAGTAGCAAAACATTCAAGAAGAAGTGGAGGATAAGAGTTTGGAAAATTTGCAGCCTGGCAATGAGATAGAAAAGTAAATACCATTTTCTGAGGGGAAATTCAAGCCAGCTGAATAAATTTCTGTAAATAATGAGGAGCCAAATGTTAATTGCCAAAACAGTGGGAAACATGTCTGCAGGATATGTTAGAGGTCTTCACAGCAGCCCTACCTATCACAAGACAGGAGGTCTAGGAGGAAAAAATGGTTTTGTGGGCCAGGTCCAGCGCCTTGCTGCTTCGTGCAGTCTCAGGAGTTGGTGCTTCGTGTTCCAGATGTGGCTTAAAAGGGCCAACATAGAGTTCAAGTCATTGCTTCAGGGAGTGCAAGTCCCAAGCCTTGGTGGGTTTACATGTGGTTTTGGGCCTATGGGTTCACAGAAGTCAAGAATTCAGGTTTGGGAACCTCTGCCTAGATTTCAGAAAATGTTTGGAAATGCCTGGAGGTCCAGACAGAGGGGTGCTGCAGGGATGGAACCCTCATGGAGAACCTCTGCTAGGGCAGTGAGGAAGGGAAATGTGGGGTGCAAGCACCCACAGAGTCCCCACTGGGGTACTACCTAGTGGAGCTGTTAGAAGAGGGCCACCATCCTGCAGGCCCCAGAATGGTAGATCCATCGACAGCTTTCACCATGTGCCTGAAAAAGCTGCAGACAATGCCAGCTCATGAAAGCAGCCAGGAGGGGGCTGTACCCTGCAAAGCCACAGGGGTGGAGCTGCCTAAGACCATTGGAACCTACCGCTTGCATCAGCATGACCTGGATGTGAGACATGGAGTCAATGAAGATCATTTTGGAGCTTTAAGATTTGACTTCTGCTCTGGATTTCGGACTTGCATTGAACCTTTAGCCTCTTGTTTTGTCCAATTTCTTCTATTTGGCATGGACACCCATGCCTTTACTTTCCCAATGCCTATACCCTCATTGTATCTAGAAACAAACTAAATTGCTTTTGATTTTACAGGCTCCTAGGCAGAAGGGATTTTGTCTAAGATGGAACTTTGGACTGTGGACTTTTAAGTTAATAGTGAAATGAGTTAAGACTTTGGGGGACTGTTAGGAAGGTATAGTTGGTTTTGAAATGTGAGGACATAAGATTTGGGAGGGACCAGGGGCAGAATGATATAGTTTGTGACCCCACCCAAATCTCATCTTGAATTGTAGCTCCCGTAATTCCCACATGTTGTGGAAGGGACCCAGTGAGAGATAATTGAACCATGGAGGCGGGTCTTTCCTGTGCTGTTCTCAGTGTAGTGAAGTCTCATGAGACCTGATGGTTTTATAGATGGGAATTCCTCTGCACAAGCTCTCCCTTGCCTGCCACCGTGTTAGAAGTCCCTTTACTCTTTCTTCATCTTCCACCATGATTTTGAGGCCTCCCCAGCCATGTGGAACTGTGAGTCCATTAAACCTCTTTTCTTTATAAATTACCCATACTCGGCTATATCTTTATTAGCAGTGTGAGAACAGACTAACACAAAATGGTTTTAAAATTCTCATCCCAACTCATTCTGACATACCCAGTTATTTATATGTTAGACCAGTTGATACAGTCTCACAAGTCAGTGAAGAACTAGTCATTTTCCCACTCTTTTTTATCTTTGCTTCAGTTTGGATTTTTCTTGCTATATTTATTATATCTTCAATTTTAGTGACTTCTTTATTTGTATTTAATATAGTGTTAATTTAATTTAGTGATTTTGAATTTTGGTATTTTAAAAGTCACATTTACTTATTTTTTAAATCTTTCATTCCTCTCTTTTTGTTCGTTTTTTTTTTTCAATTACTGAGCATAGTTAATGTACTTGTAATATATGTTTAAATTAATTTTTTCTAATTCTATTTTTTTCATTTCTATTTCTGTTTCTATTGATTTTATCTTCCCCCAATCATGTGTTTTGTTTTCCTGCTTTTTGGCATGCCTAGAAATTTATTATTGTATACTAGACATCGTGTATGTTAAATACCCGGATTTTGTAGTCTTTGTGCCGGTGGGCAGTTACTTGCAGATAAGTCTGATTTTTTTCAAACAAGTTTTTAAGCATCCTTAGGCTAGGCCTAGAGTCATCTTTATGCTACAGGTAATTTACCACTACTACTAATACATGACTCTTGTGGTCTCTCTACTAAATGCCCTGTTTGAACAACAAGGACTCTCCATGCTCACTGGCCAAAATTCAAACATCTACCTCTGGAGGTGTGAATGCTGAGGATTGTTTAGCTTATCACTAACCAGTTCTTTACTACCTGGCATTGTGGAGAACAGAAAGAATGAAATGATGTGACCTTTTTCAGTTTCATTCTGTGCACATGCAGCTTACCAATGAGCAAAGACTCAACATGAGCAATATGAACATCTGCAAAGTTCTTCTCATAGTTCTTACTGTGGAACCCTTCCCTACAACTTCCAGCTTCTTCAGACTCCCTGAATTTTTATTTCTGTTTATCAACTCACCTTCAACTCAGGATTACTACTGTGCTCTACTTATAATCCTATTCCCTGGACGATGATCTGGAATGCTCCTCCAGGCAGTAAAGGGATAATTATAGATTCCTCTCATTTATTTCTCTTGTCACAGAAATCACAGTCCTTCTCACTTTTGTTCCATTTCTGGGAAACCATTGTCTTCAGTATTTTGTCCTATTTTCTAGTTGCTTATTTTAGAAGCATAATTACAGTACTTTCATCATTTCCAAAGTAGAATTCCCTGTACCTCACTTTAAATTGCATTTTAGAGATTGCAAGTCGGTTACCAAATATAATGTTCATGTGAATCCAATAGTCTGTAATCTTTTAATTTATAAAATAATTGTGATAATTCAATCTACATATTATAAATTACTTAAGTACTATAATTAAGAAAGAATTTTAGAGAGACAGAGATAATTATCATTTATTTCATACATAAAAAAGTAAAATTTTAATTCAATATTCAAAATTTTACCTTAAATGACATTTAATTTACACTATGGCTTATCCTGCAATAGCAACACAATAATATGGATTAGTTATAATAACAGTCTCCTAGGACTGTTTAAAGTATTTAAACATTTTGTGGCCGGGCGCGGTGGCTCAAGCCTGTAATCCCAGCACTTTGGGAGGCTGAGACGGGCGGATCACGAGGTCAGAAGATCGAGACCATCCTGGCTAACACGGTGAAACCCCGTCTCTACTAAAAAAATACAAAAAACTAGCCGGGCGAGGTGGTGGGCGCCTGTAGTCCCAGCTACTCTGGAGGCTGAGGCAGGAGAATGGCGTAAACCCAGGAGGCGGAGCTTGCAGTGAGCTGAGATCCGGCCACTGCACTCCAGCCTGGGCGACAGAGCGAGACTCCGTCTCAAAAAAAAAAAAAAAAAAAAAAAAAAACATTTTGTTTAAACGTAAGCCATTATAAATATACATCAGAGGAAATCTGGTGTTCTATTACTAAACCATACTTCTAAACATCTAAATATGTCATAAAACATTTGCAAAAATTTAAACATGATAATATTTTTCAAAAGCCTACCTACACATATCATTATTATTTGTTGAAAAGCAGCACATTTCAAGTTTACCACAGGGAAAAAAAAAACATGTTAGTGAGATATGGTATTTAATAAAATTCTAGAGCATGTAGCTTGGATATTATATACTTGTACTGCGTTTATTTTCCTGAAATGGTGGAGTATTACATTTGTTTTTCAGATGATCAATTCATGATATGTCACTTGATGTTCACAATCCACACATTTTGATCTGGAGCATGGTTTCCTTCAAATAGACTCCTGCTTTCTCAAGATGACCACTAGACAAGATTTAAAATACACAAAGAATAAGGAATGTAATTAAAATTTATATAAGGAAAGATTATATATATTATAAATGATTTGGAAATGGTCTCAGGGAAAAACTATTTCATACAAGAAGTATTGTAAAAAATAATCCTTAATAGCTAGGAATGCTATTTTAAACTAAAATAAGGTCACATTCAGATAGAAGCCAGATACAAAAAACATCAACATCAAATAAATCATATTTGAAGATGGATATGATATAGAACAATCCTCTGTAATTCATACAACAAATACTGCAAGCAGAATTTGTAGAAACCGAGGATATCAGTTATGAGAAAGGTCAAAGTCATTTCTATACATAATAGATGTGATAGAGATGTTAATATAAAGCTTTTATTTTCCAAGTCTTATGTTCTGTGAGTCACTAACGCAGCATATCTTAGGCATCTGTTGAGTGTGTTTATGTTTTAAAATGACCCAGAATAAAGTCAGCAGCAGGGACAAATAAAAGACAAGAAAAATGAAAAAATTGTCTACATCAGTATTGGCAGAAGTTTAACCTTAAAATAATATTTAAGGATAATTTTAACATTCATAAGTACTTAACAATATAATTTTTAAAAGGTTTTATTATGTAAACATTGTCCGGGCGTGGTGGCTTACACCTGTAATCCCCACACTTTGGGAGGCTGAGACAGGTAGATTACTTGAGGTCAGGAGTTTGAGACCAGCCCGGCCAACATGGTGAAATCCCATCTCCACTAAAATACAAAATTAGCTGGGCATGGTGGCACGCGCCTGTAATCCCAGCTACTCGGGAGGCTGAGGCAGGAGAATTGCTTGAGCTCGGGAGGTGGAAGTTGTAGTGAGCAGAGGTTGTGCCACTACATTCCAGCCTGGCCAACAGAGCAAGACTTTGTCTCAAAAGAAAAAAAAAAAAAAAAGAAGTTTAGCAGATAAAACTAAAACAAAATATTTTTTCAAACTTCTTTTAACAACTGTGTTCTAACTTCATCACATATCCTCTGTTCTACTGGGAGGCACAACTTATTTGCCAAATAAAGTACTTATTTTTAGGAATTCAGGCCTTTATTTTGTCCCAAAACATTTAAATTGTACAAAACTATTATCGCATTTTTTCTTAAAGATCGATTTAAGCAGAAAAAAAGGAGAAGAGGGCAATAGTAGGGATACTGCTTATAACAAAGCAAACTGCAAAATGTATAAGATGAAAAGATAAAATGAGAAGAATCAACAAAGATTAAAGCAGTGTTACTCTGCAGTATGGTTTCTGGTGTGTCATATTCATTATCACTTTGAGACAAGATAAATCAAGAAATTGAGAGTAAACATTTATATTCATTTGTAACAATTTGATACTATGATGACATTATGAGTGATTATATATGTTAAAAATTATCAATCCACAATGATTTGAAAATTAAAATGAAATTAAGCAAAGCAAAATTAAACTGTTTTTGACCACATTTGAGAAGCACTGAATGCCTGAGCTTAAATAGGATATACACACATCTTGGTCAATATATAGAAGAAAAACTAGAATAGGGTTTTCACAGTAACTTCTTGTTATTACCCTTCTCTGAAAAGTGAAGAGAAGCCTGTTAGCATAGTGTGTATTTTGGACCTTTGAGCTCCTCAGTGTTCTTTCTTGGAAGGAAGGTGTACTTTCTCTTTTACGAGTTGTCAGAGCTTTTATAAATGCCCAATACCATCAGTAAAAAGTATCTGGATGTTCTGAAGACAATTCCAGAATTTTTGTATTAATAGAGATGAAAACATAAGTACCAGAGTGAACTTAGGATTTTCATATTTAATATATCTTATTTCGTATATTCTTATTTGTTTGTGAATCATTTTAGTTGTCTCTGAAATCTCAAACGAGTTGGTGGGATGGATGGTATAGAACAGTTTTGTGGACATTTCTTTAAAAAGCATCTGGCACTTCAAGAAAAAAAGGGAGAGCTTTCTTTCAGTTTATAGCAACTTATTTCAATTTTTTGGGGGGAACAGGTGGTTTTGGTTATATTCACAAGATTTTTAGTGGTGATTTCTGAGATTTTGCTGTACTCATCAACAGACCAATATACACGATATTGGTTTATATAAAGACTATACATTGGGTATAGTCTTTTAGCCCTCACTTTCCTCCCTTCCTTCCCCGTGTGTCCCTAAAGTCCATTATATCATTCTTATGCCTTCGTGACCTCATGGCTTAGCTCCCACTTGTAGGTGAGAATGAGGCAGCTACGTTGTCTGGGGTAAATACCCAGGGTTCACTGTCTCGTGCCAAGAAAATTTAGGACATGGACACACATGAGGAATTTAGGAGTGGAGGTTTAATAGGAGGAAGAAAGAGACCAGAAAATAGCTCTCTCTCTAGTGAGAGAGAGGAGATTCCTGAGAGGAAAGACTGGCCAGTGGTAGAAGCCACAGATTTTATAGTCAGGTTTGAGGAGGCATCTGATTTATATAGGGCTCACAGATTGGTTCAATCAGGTATGATGTTTACACAGCATACAGGGAAGGCTGGCTACCTCACCCTAATCTTATTAGGCAGATGAATTTTCCCCTTGACCATTGACATCTTCTCTGCTTCTTATTATACATGTAGCTGGCAGAGAAGGGAAGATGGAGCTATCATTTTGAATATGATTGGCACAATGGCCAGCATCTATGTCTGCAGCTCGATTTTATAGCCTGCCCTTTGTTAGAAGGAAAATGATTTGGGGCTGCTTTTCATTAAAAGGAAAACCTTAACAAGGACTTCCATACCCTCACTATCTGCCTAAGTAATTTCTTCTTAACTCCTATATCAAGAATACATAATATTTTATTTTCCATTCCTGAATTTCTTCACTTAGAATAATGGTCTGCAACTTCATCCAGGTTGCTGCAAATGCCATTATTTTGTTCCATTTTATGGCTGTTCCATTTTATCTATATACCAGATTTTCTTTATCCACTGGTTGTTTGATGTGCATTTAGGCTTGTTCCACATTTTTGCAATTGCAAACTGCACTTCTATAAACACGCCTGTGTAAGTGCCTTTTTGATATAAAGACGTATTTTCCTCTGGGTAGATACCCAGTAGTGGGATTGCTGGATCAAATGGTAGTTCTAATTTTAGTTAAAACGGGAGTTTTGAAATTAAAACCTTAGATGGTTTGTTAAGGGCCAAGTCATGGAAGAAAAAATGATTGATGATACTAGATACTGAAATGACAAAGGGATAGAAAGAGTGACCAATAACTGTGTGTAAATGAATCAAGAGGTACTTGGTTCAGAAATGGTGGCAATTGTCTTGCACTATAGAAAGGTAGATTCAGGAATAATTCTCTTTTCTTTCCCATATCTCAAATTATTATACTTTATACTAAGAGATAACTTGGAAGATGAAAATATATGTTGCATAGGCATATTTTAATGCTTAAAAGAGAGACACAGATTATGGAGTTGGGGTTATAAACACTGGTGTATCAGCAAGGAAAGAGATTTGTTGATATTTAAGGCAAAACACTAACTGTGTATAGTTGATGGTCCTGGGTTTCTGTATGGCAATGTATAAGTTCCATTCATTATGCAAAAACAAATGGAAAACAAAGCCAATGGGTTGAACTTTTACTCATAGTATGCATTTTCTCCAAAATCTCAGAGAGGAGGAAATTACAGAAAGAGAATCCTCACAGTCTAAAAAAGGAAGGAAAGTACTTTCTTCCATGCTAATGGTACCTCTATTCTCTTCAGGGCAGCAAGGAAGTCAGTTTAATTTTTCACGTCTTCAGATAAATTTATTTGCAGCTAGGGGTGGCCAGTAAACCAATTTTCATCAAAGAGATTTAAGTGGAGCTTTCATAAAGAGCTTGTTCCTTCCATCCTTACAATAAGAAAAAGGCAGAACAAACTGAAAAGCAATTAATCTTGTTATATTCAGCAGAGAAGTGAGGCCACAGGGCAAACTACTGCCCTGAAAACCAGAGAGACAGACAAGTGGATGTGGAGAATCAGAGCTTGCCAGGAACAGAAGCCTTCTGCTAAGGCCAATACCAGTGGGAACATGTCAACTTTATTTGATGAATGGCTGGAGGTTCAGTATGCATGAGCTTAAATTCAAAGCTCTGGGTGTAGACAGGACAGTCTTAAGGAAGCTTCCATAGTTTCCTAAATTTTACCTCCAGGAGCCTCACTAGATCTCACTGTAAAGATCAGAGAACAATCTTTTTTTGCTTCTAGTAGTGAAAGGGGAAAAGTAATCATTTAAAAATACCTCAGAGCTCTCCTTTCTCTTTACCAGAGCATGCTCTCAAGAGAAACTATTTTAGCAGAGCCTAAATAAATTGGGTTTTACCAAATTCTAAGTGACTTAGGGGAAAGGAAATATACAACTCCTGTTCCCTATAGCTTTCCTATCTCACCTAATGGAGAAAATAGCAAAGAAGAAGTTGTGAAATTTACATCCGAGGGATAGGAAACTGCTCTTGCAGTGAAAAATTATGACAGTAAAGACTTCTGATCTAACCAACTCCATCTTGCCTTTCACCTCCCAACTGCCCTTGGTTATTCCAGGGCATGGACAAAGCTAACTATAGGAGAAATTTAGTTTACAGTTTCATAATAGCCCTTCCCCAAAACTAAACCACCTTTGTAAAACTAATGAAAGGCCACAAGGTTAGAAGGATGAGAGTGGCCTGAATTCTGCTAAGATGCAGGCATAGTCAAATGATTACCACCCATTATTCTGGAGGTCACAAGATTTGCAACTTCCCCTATTCACTATTGTAGAAACTAGGATTGACCTTTTGACATGTCTTTTTAGGCTTTTGCATTTCTGATGACTAGGCAGCCTGATATGGACCCAAGACTCTTAGCTCAACTAGTCTTGTGGTCCCCACCCAGAAGTGGACTCATCTCATGAGGGGGCATTTTCTATACCCCTGTGATTTCATTCCCAACCAACCAAGAGCCCGTTCCCATAGGCCCCTGCCCATAAAACTATCCTTGAAAAAGCTTAGCCTCCAAATTTTCAGAGAGGCTGATTTGAGTAATAGTAAAGCTCTAGTTTCCTGTTTAGCTGGTTCCATGTGTATTAAACACTTTCTCTATTGCAATTCCCCTGTCTTGATAAACTGACTCTATCTGGGTAGTTTGCAAAATGAGCCCATTGGGCAGTTATAGATACAGACTCACTTAAAGACTGAATCCTAATCATAAACTATGGAACTCTTCTTCACCTACAACTTACCAACACAACAATTAGTCTTCTATATATATCAGAGGATTCCAGCTTTAAAAAATTACAAGCTTCAGATATTATTTAAGAAAGAGTCCCTAGCAAGACCAAAAATAAGGAGGAAGACAAAACTGAATCAGGAGAAATTTTACCCTCTGATATCACAGCTGCCAGTAAACAGAAAATGCAGCCTAAATATTAGTCAGATAAGCATAAAACCTGCACTACAGGCTTATCTTTCTTAGTTTCTGTTACCCAATACATCGTGTCCAAATTTCAATAAAAATGATGGGACACACTAAAGGGCAGAAACAATCTGAAGTGAAAAAGTAAGCATCAATCAGATCCAGACTCAGATAATAGCAGATATTTTAGAGCTATCAGACTAGGAACATACAATAATTATGACAAATATGCTAAGTTCTAATAGAAAAGTGGACATGATGCAAGAAAAGATGGGCAATATAAGGCAAAATGGAAAATCTAAGAAGAAATCAAACTAACACTAAAAGTCTAAAATATTTTAATGGAGATGAAGCATGACATTGATAGGCTCATTAATAGGCTGAACTCAGAGGAAAAAAAAATAATTAGCTTAAAGATATGTAAATAGAAACGTTCCAAACTAACAATAAAGAGAAAAAAGTATAAAAAAAGGAATACATTATTAAAAAACTGAGCAAAATTACAAAAGTATAAATATACACAATTGGAGAAAAAGAAGGAAGAAGGAGAGGAAGAGGAAGAAGAAGAAACAAGAAGGAAGAAAAAAGGAAGGAAGGAAGAGAAGGAGGAGAAGCAATAAATATTGACATAAAAATAGATGAGAACCTTCTAAAGTTAATGATAGACAACAAACCACAGATCCAGAAAATTCATAAGACACAAAGCAGGATAAACACCAGATAAATGTCTACATCTAGAGACATATGATATTTAAACTGCCAAAAAATCAGACAAAAATGAAATCTTGAAAGAAGCTGGGGAAAAGTGGTAGGATAACTTACATAAATAGGAACATGAATAACAACAATTACATAGGATTTCTTTACAGAAGTCATGCAAGTAATAAGACAATGGAGTAAGATATTTAAAGTGTTCAAAGAAAAAGAGCAGAAACCCAGGATTCCGTATCATGTGCAAGTATCCTTCCAGAGTGAAAGAGAACTAAAGACTTCCTCAGACAAACAAAAATGGAAGGAATATTTGTTACTAGTAGACTTGCCCACACAGAGATAGTTAAGAAATTTTCAGAGAAAAGGAAAATGTTGTAAGTCAGAAACTTGGACGTACATAAAGAAAGGAAGAACATTAGAAATGAAATAAAAAAAAGAAGGTAAAATAAAATATTTTATCTGTCTTATTCTAACTGATCTAGGTAATAATTTGTTCAAAATAATAATTGCAACAATGTATGTGTTTTTTATATTTTACGGAGAAGTGAATGACAATAATGTTATGAAGAATAAGAAAAGGGGAATGGGAATACTGTGTCATAAGGTAACCGCATTACCCATAAAGTCGAATAGTGTTATCTGAAAGTGAACTTGAACAAATTATAAATGTATAGTTCAAATGCAAAGGAAACTACAGAAAAAGTTAAAAAATAGCCAGGCGCGGTGGCTCAAACCTGTAATCCCAGCACTTTGGGAGGCCGAGATGGGCGGATCACGAGGTCAGGAGATCGAGACCATCCTGGCTAATACGGTGAAACCCCGTCTCTACTAAAAAAATACAAAAAACTAGCAGGGCGTAGTGCCGGGCACCTGTAGTCCCAGCTACTCGGGAGGCTGAGGCAGGAGAATGGCGTAAACCCGGGGGGCGGAGCTTGCAGTGAGCTGAGATCCGGCCACTGCACTCCAGCCTGGGCAACAGAGGGAGACTCTGTCTCAAAATAAATAAATAAATAAATAAATAAAAATAAAAAAATAAAATAAAACAAGTATAATTGAGATGCTAAGACAGGAGAGAATATTGAATAATATAAATTGCTCAAAACTAGAGAATGCAGAAGAAGAATGGAAAAATAAAAGACATAAATGAAAGAAAAAACATCCACAACTAAAAGACAGTAACAGATAAGGCACATACTAACTCAACTATATCAATAATCACTTCAGATGTCAATGATCTTAAAGACAAACACTGTCAGGGTAAATAAAAATACAATACACAACTGTATGTTGTTTACAAGAAACTCACTTTAAGTATAAGGGCAGATAGAGTCAAAGGGATGGAGAAAGATATACCTTGCTAACAATAATCAAAAGAAAGCTGAAGTAGCATTATTAATTTCAGACAAACCAGACTTCTGAGCAAGACAATTGTCAATGATAAAGAGGGGCATTACATAGTAATAACGAGGTAAAATTACATAGTAATCCTTAATGTGTTTGTGCCTAACAACAGAACGTCAAAATATGTGAGGCAAAAACTGATAAAAGTGCACGAAGAAATAAACACATCTGCTATTATAGCTGGAAATGTCAATTCCTTCTAACAGTAATTGACAGATCTAGCAGGCAGAAAATCTGTAAGAATATGTTTGAACTGAACAGCACCATCAGTCAGTTGGATTTAATTGACATTAATAGTTACTTTATTTAATAACAGCAGAATACACATTTTTCTCAAGATACATGGAACGTTCACCAAGACAGATCACATTCAATGTTACTAAAATATACATTAACAAATTTCAAAGGATAGAAATCATACAAAGCGTGTTCTCAGACCACAATGGAGTTAAACTAGAAACCAATAGCAAGAAAGATAACTGGAAAATCCTCAAATATTTGGAAATTAAGAATATACTTATAACTAGCACATGGATCAATGAAGAGGTTTCAAAAGAAATTTAGACTATTCTGAACAAAATGAAAATGAAAATATGATTTATTAAAATTTATGGGATATAGTGAAAGTGATGCTTAGAGAAATTTTATAGCATTAATATATTAGAAAAGAAGTAGATCTATACTCAATAGTCTAAGATTTCACCTTAGGAAACCAGAAGAAGAAGAACAAATTAAACCCAAAGTAAGCAGTAGAAAAGACGTAAAAACTAGAGCAGAAATCTATGAAATTGAAAACAGAATAAAATAGAGAAAATTAATGAAACCAAAATATAATTCTTTGAAAATATTAGTAAAATTGATAAACTTTTGCCAGACTAACCAAAGAAGACACAAATTACTAACATTATAAATAAAAGAGAGCCCATAACTGCCAATCCCATGAACATTAAAAGAATAATAAAAGAATATAACCAACAGCTCTATGCTCATAAACTTGAAAACTTAGGTAAAACTGACTAAATCTAAAAAGGATTCAATCTACTAAAATTCATACGAGACACAGATAATCTAGATAGGATTATGATATATTTAAAAAAATTAATAATTACCAATCTTTCAAAATAGAAAATACTAGACCCAGATGGTTTCACTGATTAATTCTACCAAATATGTAAAACAGACACTTTACTAATTCTTTGCAATATCTTGCAGAAAATAGAAGCAGAGGTAATACATCTTGACTCATTCTGTGAGGCTAGCATTATCCTAATACCAAAACCAGAAAAATATATTAAAAGAAAGGAAAATGATAGACAAATATCTCTCATGAACATAGATGTAAAAATTCTCAACAGAATGTTAGCAAATTGATCCAAACGTGTAAAAATAACTATACACAATCTGAGACTTATCCCAAGAATGTAAGGCTGTTTCAGCATCTAAAAATTATGTAATGAAAATCATCATATCAAAAGTCTAAAGGAGAAAAGTCATATGATCATATCAACAATGCATAATGAGAATTTGACAAAATCCAATACCAATTTATGATAAAAGTTCTCAGTAGTAGGTGTAGAGAGGGATGTCTTTCACTTAATAAGGAACATCTCTAAAATACCTACACCTAACATTATAGTTACTGGCAAGAAACCAGATATTTTTTCAGTTAACATTAGGAAAAAGGCAAAAATGTACCTTCTCACTTCTGTTCAACATCATAATGGAAGACATAGCTAATACAGTAAGACAAGAAAAGGAAATAAATGTTATACCATTTGAGAAGAAAGAAATAAATTGTTCCATGTCTTCCTTCACAGATGACCTGTCTAAGTAGAAAATCCCAAAGAATCAACAATAGCAATAAAAAACAACCAAAAAAACTCTTGGAAGTAATAAACAATTATAGTAAGGTTACAGGATGTAAGTTTAATACAGAAAATTCAATTGATTTCCTTTATGCCAACAATGAACAGTTTGAATGCAAAGTGAAAAACAGCCTGCCATTTAAATTAGCAACAAAAAATGAAATACTTAGGCATAAATCCAAGAAAATATGTATAAAATCTGGATCAGGAAAATTATAAAACTCAGGTAAAAAAATGATCTAAATAAATAGGAGAAATTCTATGTTAATTTATAGGAAGACTGAATGTTGTTTAAGATATCAGTTATTTCCAAACTGATCCTTTGGATCCAGCACAATCCCAATAAAAATTATAGCAAGTTACTTTGTAGATTTCACCAAACTGATTCTAAATTTTATATTGAAAGGGAAAAGTTCCAGAATAGCCAACACAACATTGAGGGAGAAGAACAGAAGAGGACTGACACTACCTGATTTCTAGACTTACTGTAAATCTATAGTTTTCAAGACAGTATGGCATTGGTGAAAAGCAGGATTCAATGAAACAGAATAGGGGACTCAGAAATAAACCCACACAAATATATAGTCAATAAACCTTTGATATGGAAGCAAAGGCAATACAATAGAGAAAAGATAGTCTTTTCAACAAATGGTACTAGAACTTGATATCTACATGAAAATGATAATGATAATAATCTGGGCACTGACACCTTTCATTAACATTAACTCGCTATGGATCATAGACCTAAATTTAACGTATACAACTGCAAAACTTCTAGGAGATAATACATAAGAGAACTAATGTGACCTTAAATTTGGCAATAAATTTTCAGATATATAGCCAAAAGATTTAAGTGATTAACTTTATGTAGTCATCTAACATATGGCAAAACAAGAACTGGAGTCCAAAATAACCTGGTTTCAAAGATAATCCTCTTTTCATTAAACCATATCACCTCCAGGAGATGACTACAAAGGATATTTAAATAATAGATGAGAATTTGATTATAAGACTTTTAAGACTGAAATTACAAATTTCTCAAAGAGAAAGGGAAAAACAAAATTTATAGTGGATATTACATGAATTAAAATGAGGATGTCAGTTGCATTTAATGATCTGTTAATTTTAGTGAAACCTCTATACTTACTAGGAGTCCTGGTTCTGGAATAGGAGAAGGCCTTGCAAACCTTTTATTCAATCTTCTCTTCTCTTTCTTTAGGTTTTGCATATTCTGAATACGTTTATTTGCAAGCTTTAAAAAAATTAAAATGAAAGAAAAATCATACTTTTTTGTAACATATAAAGATAACATGCTGATTATATTTTTGGTTTGTGTCAATAAAAAAGGTAAACGCCACCACTGCAAACGGTTTACATAACTACATAGAAATAGGGGGAAAAATCCCTTTTGTTCAAATGTGTGGTTCATAGGTGAAGAAAACCACATTGGAGCATCAGTAGAGTTTTCAAATAGACTATTCTTGATTCTCATCTTACCACTGTGTACATTTAAATAGATCCAGACACATAGATTAGTGTGTTTACTTTTACTTTAAACATAATGTTATTAAAGACACCTAGGGAATTTTCTCTACGGAAGCAAGAAAACAATTATTCACTCCTTTGAAATGTTGCATGACACACATAGATTTTTATGCCACCATTGTATGGAATCTACAGTAGCAGAGACCTAGGAGATCAAACTAGAATTCTTTGAAGATAATGAAATACAGTAATAGAATAAAAAGGATATGAATAACAATAACTTTTTTATCCACTTCCAATGAAGTATAAATTGGTACAATTGCTTTGAAAACAAACTTTTAAAAAAATCCACTGCTAATGGAGTATAAACTTGAACAATTGCTTTGAAAACAATGTGACACTACTTTCTAACAATAGAAAATTTGCTTTCCCTATGATTTAACCATTGCATTCCTGCCTAAATAATCAAATGGCATTCTTGTGCATGGGGAAAGAAGCCGTGTACTAGAATGTTTGCAGTAGTACTATTCATTTTAGGAAAATGTAAAAATAACACAATGTCCATAAACAAGAGAAAGGATTAATGAACTGTGTTATGTTCCATGACAAAATATTGAACAGCAGGGAAAGTAAAGAAACTATATACAGCAATATAGACAAATCTTAGGAAATAATATTGAGAAGAAAGAGTAAATCATACACTAAATTTTGCGTGATCTTATGTTTATAAAGTTCAAAACCAAGCAAAAGCAAATAATGCACTCATAGAGGCACGTATGTAACAAACTATGAAAGAAAAGGAAGAGATTGATGTAACTAAAATTCCAGATGGTGGTTACCTCTGGGAGAGATCTTAGGAGGTGGAATAGAAAAGCATTCCCTAGGCCGGGCGCGGTGGCTCAAGCCTGTAATCCCAGCACTTTGGGAGGCCGAGACGGGCGGATCACGAGGTCGGGAGATCGAGACCATCCTGGCTAACACGATGAAACCCCGTCTCTACTAAAAAAATACAAAATCTAGCCGGGCGAGGTGGCGGGCGCCTGTAGTCCCAGCTACTCCGGGGCTGAGGCAGGAGAATGGCCTAACCCCGGGAGGCGGAGCTTGCAGTGAGCTGAGATCCGGCCACTGCACTCCAGCCCGGGCTACAGAGCGAGACTCCGTCTCAAAAAAAAAAATAAAGAAAGAAAGAAAAAAAAAAAGCATTCCCTAGCTGGATTCAGAAATACCGAATATCTTAATCCTTAAATGGGAGACATATTATAGTTTATAAATTGTATCTGCCACATATGTTTTTGTATATGTATCAAATGTTACATGAAAAAATAACATAAGTCATTTACTTTACTCTAGTTAAGACCCATTCCAATAGTAGTCGTGAGATCCCAGAGTCCCAAGAAATATACCGAAGTGTCTACTTAATACAAGTTCTATTATGTTAGGGACAACTACATAAAGGAACAAGTTACATGCACAATGTTTAAACAACCAGAACCTAGTTCTTTATTTAAACATTACCTGCCGCTCAGTGACTTCTGAAGGATGATGTTGTCTTGGTCCTTCCTATATAATATGCAAAATTAAAACACATTGACACACAAAAAAGTCATTAAAAAATAGTAAATTAGTTATTATAACAGTAAGCCTATGCTACTTTTACATTTATGTATTATATGAATCATTTCGACTATAAGAGGCAGGTTAAAAAAAAAAAGAAAAAAGAAAAAAAGGCAGGTTCAGAATTAAAACATCTAAGATAAAAATTGTGGTGGAAGATGGAGGCAGTATTATGATAAAAAGAACCAACTGTGAGCCACCTTACAGATAAAAGGCAGAATATGAGAAATAAGAAAACAGTTATTTAGGAGGGAAAGAATGTACGAGAAATAGAAAAATGCATGTTTCTGCTTGTACAGGGCTTCAGCGGTGCCATTGAACAATCTAGTCTTCAATCTGGTTTCAAAGCCTAGGAATAATTGGTGATGTATTGAGATCGTGTGGTTTTCTGAAGCACAGGGAGCTTGGCTGTTAGTGAGATTCTCATCACTTCCTCTTTTCTTGATTGTACCTTAAATACCTCTTCCTTCACTCATTTTCATCCAATCTTTTAACCAGAAGACCCAAGAGAAATCTGTTCCACATCTGACAATTGAGAACTTTATCCTGCTCCCTACTTCTGTAATTTCCACTCCATCTCCTAGGGCAGGTCAATGGGTCAGTCAATATACAGTTGATGCACCTGACCTCTAAGCACACAGTAGGTGGAGCTTTTTCTTGTTTCAGGGGGGTCCAGCAGTCAGGACGTAGTCTGTCTACATCACCTGGAATTTCCCAACCCCAACCACCAAACCACATTTGCAAGAGCTAGAAGTACCATGGGCAAGGCCACAGTGACCTGGAGCTCAAGGCACAGGACAGAGTAGCAGAGGTGAGGTTATAGATCCCAGCAGACTCACAGGGCTGACTTGGGAAGGCTCGATGTCCCAGCAGTACAGGCACATGCCGTGGAACCTTAGGGCGCCCCCTCACGCCTACTGCCTGTCCTGGACCAAGTGATTATGGGGTCCAACACTCACAGCCTTCAAACCCTGCCCCCACCCAGTTCCATCACAATTCTCTTTATTCTCCTCTCTGCTATGGGCCCCGCCCTTTCCCCAGTTGTATTCCAGTCCAGTGCAGGGAAGGCAAGGCCTCAAGTTGTCTGCAGTGTCTTTGAATTATGGAAGTCAGTTTACCATAATTCCCTATATTCTATCCATCTTCCTCAGAAAATTGAAGAATACCAATTTCCCACCTTTTCTACCGTTCATTTCTCTAGTCTCTCTCTTTATAAAGCCCCTTTTATTTGTTAACATACCTAACTTAGTCTCCATGTTCTGTTACTTCAGACTATCTATTGTTAGGGTTCTCTCAATTCCACCACCTCATTGTTGTTCCTTCACAGCGTCTAGTTGGGTTGACGCAACTGTCTGCCTTCATCCCATCCATCTATACCAGGTGAAGCGAGGAGAAGCTTGAAGATGGTTGGAATACATATTTGTGACCCTTAATTTATTTATTGTTTATTTAATTTTTCTCTTTTTTTTTTTTTTTTTTTTTTTGCCGAGTCTCTCTCTGTCGCCCAGGCTGGAGTGCAGTGCCAGGATCTTAGCTCACCTCCGCCTCCAGGGTTCAAGCAATTCTCCCATTTCAGCCTCCCGAGTAGCTGGGACTACAGGCGCACGCCACAATGCCTGGCTAATTTTATTTATTTATTTTTTTTGTATTTTTAGTAGAGACAGGGTTTTACCATATTGGTCAGGCTGTTCTCAAACTCCTGACCTCAGGTGATCTGCCCGTCTCAGCCTCCCTTACAGGCGTGAGCTACCACGCCTGGCCGTGACCCCCAATTTAAACTGGGTCCTCGATGCTGCTTAACACTTTTATGTTGCACCAGGTCTTTTTGTGCTCTGCATTATTCCCTTCAAATAGTCTTCTATTAAAATCTCTGAATCTGCCATCACTCAGGCACTTCCAGCGGAAGTGGGACAATCCGTGCTTCACACTCTGATGCTGGTGAACACATATAGACCTTACTATGCACAGCACTGTTATATGAATTTATATGTGTTAACTGATCAATTCTTTAGACCACTCAAGGTGGGTAAGTGCATGATTATAATCACTGGGAAACAAGGCACTAGCATGTTAAATTGCTTTCTCAAGGTTATGCTGTTAAGAGGGTGAACTGCATTGTAAATCCAGGGTTGGCCCTTAGACCATGTGCTCCTAATTGTGTGCTGTGCTACCATTGCTTTTGAAGCCCTCACTGGGGTTACATCAGTACTACCTAAAAGCGTATAACCTTGTCAATATGCACATTATCCTTTTCCATGTAACCTTGTTGAAATGGGGAAAAAAAAATGGCATCCCTTCTCTTGTCTCAAATAAATCCATCCATTTGCATTTCCATGCCGTTTCCCTCCTAGGAGCCTCCTCAGATCTAGCTCTGCAGATTGTTTCTTTCCTTGTTAACTTCTCTATATTGCCTCTTTCCTTTAAACATTTCATTACTATATGTTCAAATCTCCCCCTCTCCAAACTAATAAAGGAAACTCCTTAGAACAACAACCAATTGTATCTATTGCCCATCCCCTCTATATAAAGTAAATATTCCTGAGAGTGGTCTGTACCTCTGCCTCTTCTTTATGTTCAGTGTAATGTTTGGCTCACTGTTTCAACTCCCACTGTTCCACTGGGGCTTGTCTCAAAATGGTTAATCAAATGATCTTTCTCCTGAATTCAATGGACACTTTCTGCCATATGACTTTTGTATCATGTTAGAAACTGCTGAAAAATCTCTCTGATGAGCTAGGCTTAGAAAAATTAAACAGTTTTGCGCAACTGTAATGTTCAAAACCATTACCCATGCCCTTCTTGAAACGCTCCCCTCTGGGAGCAATAAGTTGTAGAAAAATTGTATAAACTTCCCCATTATCACAAACCAGGAAATTGACTTGACACACTATTTAAAATGTTTTGAATGCTACTATTACTTATTTTGTCAGGTCCTATGCATACAAAATGAAAAAATTATTGCCCTCAAAGGCAGTCAGATAGATTAGCAAAAACAAAAAGGTAGAACAATATACAGTGAGCTTCAATAATAACACATGTTGTGTTGCACGGACATTTGGGAGCCCCTAATGCTCTCTGAAGATGGGCCCAAATAGCCTTCTCAGTGGAGTAGAGTAGCCAGAGTTTGCCAGGTAGCTAAAGAAAGAGCATTTCTGACAGAGGTGCAGCATGTCCAAACGGCAGTGGGTACAGATAAGTAACATGAGTTTGATGAATATGTAACTATTGTCATCAAGTTTTACTCGTGATGTCTCACTGCTTTTCCTCCTAACATATTTTGTACGGAAAAAAATCAAAAGGGTTAGCAGGCATCAGGAACTGTAAGACTGAATGAAGAATATTCCAGAGTCACACGTCTGAGACTTATTAGGAAGTTGGTAGTGGAACCCATAAGAGCCCAAATCCTATTGTAACTACTTGAAAACTCTTGTGACCCTGGCCAATTCATTATCATGCATGATCCTCAATTACTTTCTCTATATCTATAAAATGAGAGTGGTCATATCCAACAATATAGAGTTGTTATAATCATTATAAATAATATAAATAAGGCATTGGATCCAATACTTGTTAGGTAGTGGTTATTGATCATATTAGTTATGATTATATTTTACTATGGATTACACTGTAAGATCATCCAAATGAAAAGAACCTTAGATATCATTCAGCCCAGTCTCCCGCTGAATTGCCATTAAATGATGATATTGTCAAGGGAGTTGCCACTAAATGAAGATACTGCCTTCCCTTGGCAATATCTGCATTTAGTGGCAATTCAGCTTGTTTTGATTAAATCAATGATCAAAAATTCAATTTTTTGACACCTCTAATTACTGAAACCTTCTCACCTACATTGATTTGAAATATGTTACTCTATTATCCTAGTTATATTCTCAAAGTCCTCACTCAATAAATTCATTTTTTTCTACGTGATGACAGGGCTGAGGAAGAGGCTGGGATGGTCAGAGTTTGAAAGTTTGGAGGAGCAGCCCGGTAAACTAGGAACCAGACCTCTGAGGAGGGGAACACTGCCAATCTGAGCGAGTATCACAAGAAGTTGGATGGAGGGTAGTGGCGGAGGGAGGTGGGGGGAGGTCCTTCAGAGCTGGGGATTGGAGAGTTTTTAGAAGGGGGCAGTATCTGGCAGGTGTTGGTATGATTAAGGAAGAATGATAAAACCAATTCTGGGAATGTGGAAAGATCTTGGAAACTGGAAAGAACTGCTGCTAGAAACATTTGCTACTGCAAAGTCTAGTGTTATTGCTAGGATGACACTGCAAGCCAAATAAATAAATAAACAAACAAACAATATCCTACCCCTCCACCTGCCTTCCAGTCTCCTTCCAGTGTCACTTATTGGATACACCTTCCAGGACTCTAGCTGGTTAAATTTTCAGCTCTTTATTTCCAAAGAGAAATAAAATATGAACAGTTCCAACCCTGCCTTCACAAAGTAGATTATGAAAGAGTGGATTTACATTTGAAAGACAACAGCTTAATAAGTGGCATCAACCATTAGGTCCTAAACCACAAGCATTCTTTCAATGATACCTCTGTGATATAGTTTGAATATTTGTCCTCTCCAAATCTAGTGTTGAAATGTGACCCTCATTTTCAGCCATGGGAGTGAATTCTTCAGGAATGGTTTGGTGCCCTCCTTGTGGTAATGAATGAGGTCTCATTCTATTAGTTACCGCAAGATCTGATTGTTAAAAAGAGCCTGGCATATCCTCCTCCTCTTCTTCCTCTCTTGCCATGTGACACACCTACTCCTGCCCCCCACTTATTTATTTATTATTTGTTTATTTATTTATTTTTTTGAGACAGAGCTCGCTCTGTTGCCCAGGCTGGAATGCAGTGGCCCATCTTGGCTCACTGCAACCTCTGCCTCCTGGGTTAAAGTGATTCTCCTGCCTCAGCCTTCCGAGTAGCTGGGACACAGGCGCCCACCACCATACCCAGCTAATTATTTATATTTTTAGTAGAGATGGGGTTTCACCATGTTGGCCAGGATGGTCTCAATCTCTTGACTTCGTGATCCTCCCACCTCGGCCTCCCAAAGTGCTGGGATTACAGAAGTGAGCCACTGCGCCTGGCCCCCCTTTTGTTTTATGCCATGATTGTAAGCTGAGGCCCTTGCCAGCAGCAGATACTGGCACAATGCTTCTTGAATATCCTGTAGATATTCAGAATTGTAACCTAAATAAACCTTTTTTCTTTATATATTACTCAGCCTCAGGTATTCCTCTACATCTTTATAAAATGGACTAAAACATTCTTAGAATGGTTTCTATTTTCCCCACCATTGGTTGATAACTTTTATTATACTATAGTCAGCCAGTGTCCCGCACAGGACAGAAATCTCAAAATTTTGATCAGGCCAAGTATGATCATTAACTTTATGAGTCAGCTTGGCTGGGCCACAGAGTGCCCAGATACTTGGTCAAACATTATTTGGAGTGTGACTGTGAGGATGTTTTAAAATGTGGTTGATATTTGAATTGGTAGGTTAAAGCAGATTGTCCTCCATATTATGGGGGAGTTTTATCCAATCAGCTGAAGTCCTGAATAGAAAGAAAGGACTACCATCTTCCAATTAAGAATTCTCCTGCTTGATGACTTCTGAACTGGGACTCCAGCTCTTTCTGATTGTAAAGCAGCCTGCCTGCTTTCAGATTCAAACTGGAGCATAGGCTCTTTTGGACTTACCTCTGTCTCTGATTAGAGACATAAACAAATCTCTTAGGTAATAAATCCCTTTATATATAAAACAGGATACATATATATCTTTTTTTTTTTTTTTTTTTT
>NW_016810151.1:360261-370656 GCF_001698545.2 Rhinopithecus bieti
CCTCAGCCTCCCGAGCAGCTGGGACCACAGGCCCCCGCCACCTCGCCCGGCTAGTTTTTTGTATTTTTTAGTAGAGACGGGGTTTCACCATGTTAGCCCGGATGGTCTCGATCTCCTGACCTCGTGATCCACCCGTCTCGGCCTCCCAAAGTGCTGGGATGATACATATATATCTTTTAGTGGAATATATCCTATTGGTTCTATTTCTGTAGACAACTCTGACTAATACATAAAGTAAAAACTGTAAAGGGAAAGAGTATTAATTGCCTGATTCCATACAGTATATTTGCATAAACATTACATTTTCAAAAAATGAGTACAGTTAAACTGTAAAATGAATTGTGAAAAGTTGTGACTATTAAATGTAAGCATAGGCAGTATTCTTGTTTGTACATGTTTGATATAGAATTGTGATTCAAAGTAAACTCCAGAAAAAACCCCGTCTCAAAATGCCTATAATTTTATGTAAAAGTAAACAGGTAAACAAGCCATGTATTTCCCTACCTTAATTAAGTATCGAATTTAAATAAGTTTGGGAAATTCTAGGTCAAAGTTAAACAAATATTTTTGTGTAGAACTTTTCAGAACTTATAGTGTGGTAAAGTGGTTATGAATTTTCAGAAGGGTATATATTGTACAATGTTTCCTCAATTTACTTGCCTGTGGGACTCCCTGGCAGTGTGCCTTATATAGTCTCTAACTTATATGTGGAGGATTCTGTATTAAAGATAGCAGTTATGATAGTGACCAGAGGCAGCCAAACGCCTAGGCAGATAGTGGTAGGTACCTGGTGAAGCCCCACCTCCAAGCCAAAGACAGTTTAAAGCCCAAAAGCCAAGCTACAAGTTAAGTTATTGGACCAGATTGAGAACTTGTCTGTAAGTTTGGAGTGTTTTCCTGATTGATCCCTACCCTTCACCTATTTTACATATACCTACCCTTTCCTAATTGGTTTTCTTCACTATCATGCTCACCTTTGAGTGGTGTCTTTGCTTTAACCCTCTTGCATACTCACAAACCAATCAGCAGGCACTCCCCATCCTGTGCCTATAAAGACTCCAGACTCAGTCAAGAGAAGGAGACAGCCTGACTTTAGGGAAGAGATGGCCTGACTTTGGGGAAAAGAGATGGCATGACTTAGGGGAAGAGACAACCTGACTTTGGGGAAGATGACCTGCCCTTCTTATTCCCTCTCCAGCTCCCCTCACTGCTGAGAGCTATTTTCATCTGTCAATCAAATTCTCTACTTTCACCATCCTTCAACCATACATGTGACCTCATTCTTCTTGGATACTGGGCAAGGCCTGGGGCCCACTGAGTGTGGGAAACCAGAAAGGGCTGTCACACTGGCCCTCTGCCCTCACTAGTGGAGGGCAACCACCCCATGCAACAAGGCAAGCGGCCAACTGAGTTGCTAACACACAACCATCTGTGGACAGCAAAACTAAAGGAGCGCTGTACCACCCTCTCTGGAACTTCAGGGTCACAGGCACCCTCACCTGGGCACCACTGCCTTCCCCTCATGGCAACATTCTTGATCTGGCCATGGGCCTCACACAGAGCTTGCTCCTGTGTTGGTGCCTTGAGCCAGTCAGATCCCACTCACTTGCTCATGAGCTCCCTTCTGCAAGGGGTTGAGCATGGCAGGCAGAGTAGACAGGGTGCCCCTTCTGCGAGTCTGGCAAAGGGACAGAGAAAAATCCTGCATCAGTTATGTCTGAAAATTAAATTAAATTTCATATTACTTTAAATATTATCTTTTTATGTCATTAACTACACTAAGAATTTGGAATATTAATATTTAAATCAGATTTTCTCACATCTGATTATTTTTCTCATTTTCTGTCTAAGCAATATTTGCTAATTTTTATTTTATATGTGATGTGCTATTTCATAATTCAAGTAAGATTAACTTATTAAGATGTTGCTGTACTTCAGCTGCCATTTTTATTATTTTCTCTGGGTGCTTGATGCATATATACTGATGAAATTAGTTAAAGTCCCATCGCACTAATAAATGCTGTATCTATGTTCCATAAAACAAGAATTTTCTCAGCTGCCACACACAATTTTTGTTAAATATTAATATTAAATATTGTTTTTTAATTTTTTGTAGATAAAATAATTTGAAGTGTGTGTCTCTTCATTTTTCTTTTCTTTCACTCCCAGTGTTTTAAAACTTGGTTATTTGGCAACCAAATTTATAGAAACATCAAATATTCTATATACATTTTAAGAAAAAATGTCATGTTTGTTTGATGCTTCCGTAATTAGATTGTACATTTGTAAATTTGTACAAACACAGTGTAAGTTCTTAAAAAGTAATTTGTAAGGCTTTTCACATAAATGAAACAACTTGAGCAGAAATACAAACGGAATATCAACACTGATCTATCTTGTACCATTCACTGATTTTCTGTTTTATTAGTTTGTTTTCTGGGTTTCCAGTGGGCCATGGAATCCATTTGGGAATATTAATAGACTTTCACTTATTTAGTTTGATTTCAATATAACTGTTTATCATACAATCTGAAGCTATTTTTCAAGGTAAATGAGAGAATTGTGAGTAATTCAGATCTGTAGTATTATCCTGTGACTTTCTTCTTGAAAACAAAGATTGAGGGAGGTAAACTGTGTTTATGGTCCTATGATTCTCTAAACACTGGAATTTTTTCTTATAATTAAAGTCTATTATCTTTCCATACAAAATGTTATTTGTCCTCTTAGTAACTGGGATGTTGAGAGATTCATGACTCTTTCTTTTTGGCCATCCTTTCATCTGTAATATCTACTGAGAATCCAATGATTCCAAGCTCTATATTTTGTGCTAGAGTTTTAGTACTCAACAAGGCAGATATGATGGCTTATGATTTCTATATAAATGGATCTCATGTAAAATAATACCAATATGGGGCTGGCTTCATGGTATATGGCCTGTGCAGTCACACAAGGCTTTATACAGAGAAGAGTTAATATGATTTTTCTGCAGCCTTTTGATAAAATTCTTAATTTTTGAACAAGTGATTCTGCATTTTTATTTGGTGCTAGAACCTGCAAATTATGTAGGTGGTCTTAAATCTACACCACGAAGTTTGTGAGAAATCTATCATCTATCTGTCTGTCTGTCTATCTACCTTCTATCTTCTATCTGCATATCTATCTTCTATCTACCTATCTATCTCTATCATCTCTTTATCATCTGGCTCATTGTAGCATTTAATGTTCTTTTTTACTATCATTGTCATGTAAGGAATATATGGTGGATTTTTCCTTTTCCATGCCTATACAGTTAACTTGTGAAATCTTGGTTATAGGATTTTTAATTTGTCTATATTAAGTTGCATCTTTTTAGATTTAACTTATCACTCTGTTGTCGAGAGTCATTTTTATTCATCTCTGCAACATAATGCCTCCATATCATGTCATATTGTCATCCAGATTTATGATACAAACCTTGCATAGAACAACACTGAGAAGTATGCTCTGTAGCACAGCACAGAAAGCTTCCTTTCATGTTGATCATTATTGATTTGCTAACACCTTTTGATAGAATTGTTTACTTAGTTCCCATTCACCCAAGTTTGCAATTAACTAGTTCTTTGTCCATTTCATCTGAGTCTGTATCATAAAATCCTTTTTCAAATGTATTGCTAAAATATAGACATGTCCATGTTGAAGATTTTTCAGTAATTTCTCCCTAACGCTAGAAACAATTTAGGTGAAATTCTACAGACTTAATATTGAACAAAGAAGTCAATGAAGGAGGCCAGGTGCGGTGGCTCATGCCTGTAATCCCAGCACTTTGAGAGGCTGAGGCGGGCAGATCACTTGAGGTCAGGAGTTCAAGACCAGCCTGGAAAACATGGTGAAACACTGTCAAAAATTAACCAGGCATGGTGACACGCACCTTAAGTCCCAGCTACTTGGGAGGCTGAGGCAGGAAAATTGCTTGAACCCAGGAGGTGGAGGTAGCAGTGAGCGGATCACGCCCCTGCACTCCAGCAGTGGGTGAGAGTGAGACTCTGTCTCAAAAGAAAAAAAAAAGAGAGCGAGAAATCAATGAAAACCAATGAAGGAGTCACACCAGGGTGGAGGGGCAGCATTTTTGTGGGACTTCCCTAAATTTATGTTATGGGTTATTGTATTCGTTTCCTATTGCCACTGTAACAAGTCACCACACATGGTTACTAAAAGCAACAGAAATGTATTATCTCACAGTTCTGGAGGTTGAAAGTCTAAGACTAATATACCAGCATGGCTTTGCTCCCTACTGACTCCAGGGTAGAAACAATTTTGTGACTCATCCAGTTTCTGGTGGCTGCCTTGGCTTGAGGCCATGTCACTCCAGTTTCTGTTTCTATCTTCACATGTCCCCTTCCTCTGTGTGTATCTAATCTCCCTCTTTGCTTCCTTCTTATAGAGACAGTTGTGATAGCATTTAGGGCCCACCCAGATAATCCAGGATAGTCTCCTCATCTCAAAACTCTTAATCACATCTGCAAATACTCGTTTTCCAAATTGGGTAACTTTCATAGGTTCCAGGGATTAGAGATAGGATGTGTACACACATTTGGGAGCCATTATCAGCAGATCAGATTTAGTATTACATTTTAGTTTTGAATTATATGCAGAAAGCACATCACATTTTCCATCTTGAGGGCTATTATTTGTCTTAACTTGTTCCAGGATAGGGGCTAATTTCACCTGCATCCCTTTTGCCCCATAAAGACCTGCTTACTCTTTCTACTGCCTGGAGGTATAGCTTCTCACAGCTTTGGCACAAAGTTAGCTCCACGCTTAATGTGTCACTAGGTCATTGGGCCATTGCAAGGAAAGCAATTAACCAGGAGCTGCAGTTTGAATATAAAAAATAACAATTGTTGTCCAGGCTGATCTCAAATCGCTGGATCACTTGAGCCCAGGAGTTCGAGATCAGCTTGGCCAACAAAGTAAGACCCTCCCGTCTCAACAAAAAATTAGCCAGGCATGGTGGTGCAGGCCTGTATTCCACTACTTGGGAGACAGAACTGGAAGATCACTGGACCCCCAGGAAGATTGAGGTTGCAGTGAGCTGTGATCATGCCACTGCACTCCAGCCTGGGTAACAGAGAGACCCTCTGTCAAAAAAAAAAAAAGGAACAAATGGCCCCTTTGCTATTATTATATATGGGAATTTTTCTTTGACAATTTTTTATGCACTTTAATCACATATCCTTTTTGGTTTGACTGTCATATGTCACCATTTCTGGTCTCTGATTGCCTTTTGGACTGGTGGATAAGTAGAAGCTGGGGATAGGCACAAGCTGGCAGAGGTGAGCTGCTGGCTGATGATGGTGCCTCATAAATTATGGGTCTTGGTAGATGAACAGAAACTAAGGTCAAAAGTCCTCAGTCAGCTGCCAGAAAGGATAAGGCAGAGCAAGTATGTTCAGTAGAGACAGTAAGAGGCCTGGACTAGAGGGATTCCACAAGGTTCAGGGAATTAGAAGTGGGCATTGCCCTTTTCTTAAATTAACTTTATATTAATGCATTGGTTATGAATGTATCAGAGGAGGGATAAGAGGAAAATCAGAATTCACAAGAAATGGTTTTATAGGCCAGGAGGGACCATTTAAGGGCCATCTTTTCATTTGCCTGTAGTCATGAGAGACTGAGGGGTGAAATCTAGCAGTTGAAGAGGATAAGGTTAAATGGTTAGAAATGGAGCTAAGAGTTGAGATTAGAAAAGAGAAATAAATCAGCTGAGAGATCCCAAACCCTTGGTGATTGCTGTTTTTCCCACTGCCTCTCTCCTTTCCTTCCTCTACCTATCTCTCCAACTTTGTAAGTTTAAGGAACTATTATGCCCACTCATTTAGATTTTCTCCTGTTATTTTTAACTTGATCTACATTTTCAGCTTCCTTATCTTTGCTGACTCCATATACACATCGTGCCTGATCCAAGATGAGGTCAAGTTATTCCGCTAAGTTATTTCACAGAAGAGAGTTGCTTCATCTCAGGTCCCTTATGAAGTCTATTTCAGGGCTCTTGCTCAATTATTTTATTTTGGAAAATAAAGTTTTTTTTTTTTTTTTTTTTTTTTTTTTTTTGGAAAACACATTAGTTGGAAATGGAAGTAATGCATGCTAACTTTTAATATTTATTAGTGTCACCTAGCTGAATCAATAAAAACACAAGTCAACAAAAGTTACTAATTATCTCTTGGGGTAAAACTTCACCTTTTAGAGTTCTGAAAGTAATTATAAGCAAGTCTTTTAAAGATCACTTTCAAAGCTAATAGAATAAATAAATGGCTACACTTTGGAGATCCTAAATACACACCTAAAGGACAGATAAAAATGAACAACTATTCTAATGTAGTATGAGAGTGTCGAGGCATTGGATAAATTCCCTGTAACATGAAACGGCATAAAATTAGAACTTAAAAAGTGCTGTGTTTGAAGACACTGAGATGGGAGTGAAATCATAAGGCTTTGAAAATCACTGTGCGATGCAAAACTTGTTGTAGTGATGATGGTGATGATGATTTGAGACAGAGTTCCACTCTGTGGCCCAGGCTGGAGTGTGTGGCACCATCTCGGCTCACTGCAACCTCTGCCTCCTGGGTTCAAGGGATGCTTGTAATTGGGATTATAGGTGTGTGCCACCAGGCCTGGCTGATTTTTGTATTTTTAGTAGAGATGGGGTTTTGTCATTTTGACCAGACTGGTCTTGAACTCCTGGCCTCAAGTGATCTGCCTGCCTCAACCTCCCAAAGTGCTGGGATTACAGGTGTGAGCCACTTTGACCAGCCTCCAGTGACAATTATGACAGTAATGTTGAACACACATATGAAAAAGTTGAATACAACTATTTAAAGAAATGTGGGCATGGCAGGGCGCAGTGTCTCGAACCTGTAATCCCAGTACTTTGGGAGGATGAGACGGGCGGATCACGAGGTCAGGAGATCGAGACCATCCTGGCTAACACGGTGAAACCCCGTCTCTACTAAAAAAATACAAAAAAACTAGCTGGGTGATGTGGTGGGCGCCTGTAGTCCCAGTTACTCGGGAGGCTGAGGCAGGAGAATGGCGTAAACCCGGGAGGCGGGGCTTGCAGTGAGCCAAGATCGTGCCACTGCACTCCAGCCTGGGCGACAGAGCGAGACTCCGTCTCAAAAAAAAAAAAAAAAAGAAATGTGGGCATGAAAATAAGTAATATTTCTAAACTTATGTAGGACATTTGTAAATATTTATCAAACATGAGTTTAAATATAGATGTGTAATAAATTATTACAAGTAGAAACTTAGCTATTTTAGCTACATCTCTGAAAGTTTAAAGAGTCAAATTGACAACAAACTTTTGTGATATTTGCACCTCAAATAGTTTATTTTTCTCATAGTTGGAATGTTTTAACTTTCTATCAATCCTGTATCAAAGTAAATAAAAATTTTTGGGAAAGACTGAAAACACAACTTCTTTCTAGAAAGGACCCAAGTGTACCATTAGCTCATCAAACACATACAAGAATCCGAAGGCTAATATAAAACATTTTCTCATGCTATCCAGTCTCTACTCTGATTCACCTTCTCCTGCATGCAATCAGTCTAGAGAAACATATTGGAGCCTACACTTCCTGGTTTCTCATTTGTGTTCTGATTTATGGAAGTCAAGGTTACAGAATCCTTTGGTCCTGCTTCATAGTGAAAGGAAGATCCTCACACATAAAAGTATTGATGGTCTCGATCTCCTGACCTCGTGATCCGCCCGTCTCGGCCTCCCAAAGTGCTGAGGCAGGAGAATGGCGTAAACCCGGGAGGCAGAGCTTGCAGTGAGCTGAGATCTGGCCACTGCACTCCAGCCTGGGCAACAGAGCGAGACTCTGTTTCACAAAAAAAAAAGTATCAACACAAAAGTACTTTTTTTTTTTTTTTTTTTTTTTGCTAATGGTGATTAACTTTCATAGCAAAACAAATGACTCCCTCCTCATGAAGGGTGATCTTCAGAGTGATAGAAAAATTTCTTCTTGCCTAATTTTGATCTGAAGAAATCTTTCAAAAGCGATGATAATGTCATATTTGCTCCTGGAAATGATATAAATCTAAAGAGGAAATACTGGTCGATTATTTAGCTGGAGTGACAATTAACTCCCTACTGAAAAAAATAATCCTGAATTTCAGGACCTAATACTAATTTTTGGACAACCATCAGAGCAAAGCTGAAATGAATGATTAATAGTCACACTTTACAATTGTTGAGTACTTAACTTTTAATCTAGATAAGGTGTGGCTAAAAGGATCAATATTGGATGTATCTTTATTAGATAGTATGCCTTTTTAGGAATTGTATATTGAAAGTACCTTGATGTTAGGATCAGTAATACTCAAGACTTAGAGTCTATATGGCAAGTCATAGCTTCCTGTTACTCTCCATTTTCCTTTAGGTTTATACTGTATGTGTGTGAGCTTACAGGAGAATAAAGGGACTCATTTGAAGTCTCTTGTTATTTTGCAGTCTTCAGCTTATTTAACTATTTAGCTTACACTTATTAGAAAAACAATGCAATATATTTTAGAACAAAATTAATTTTCAGCTAAGTTTTAGTAATGAAGAGAGCTCCTCTTGCAGTACTTATAATTCTTAAAATCTCAAATCAAGGGAAAGCTGGGATGATAACAGGGTGAGTGTACTGAAACTGTCATTCTGTATAATAGCAAATAATTGTATTCAAGTTCACAGAGATAACAAATCTCTTCCTCTGTGCATTCTCTAGTTTTGATTGTCGTACAGTTTTCTACAGTAAGTTGCTATTTTGAGAACTAAAGTGAAAATAGATGATATAGAATGGAAGATTGGAAATTTATCCAAAGAGAATACAGAATTATTTATTAAGCAAAAAAACTAACCTTATTAAGATATGCTCATTTTACTGAAGACATTTTAGAGACATTTGATTTTATCTTATCCTAGGTATTTAATTAAGTAGTCTTTGAAAACTGCATTACGTATTTAATATCACAGAAATAAATACAAATTGCTCTTCTGATACTTACACAATCACAGGAACACTAACAGTTGGATTAGCATCCTAAATAAGATATTTTTTCAGATAGCAAGAACTGAAAAACTTGTGTGAGAAATTATTTCCTCTTATATTGACAGAATTACTTTTTTACAAAGAGAAAAAATGTAAATACACTATTATTTCATACAAAGGATTTTCTTTCAAGCACCTACTATATGACAAATATAGATGTTAGTAATCATTATACTGATACTTTAACTTGACTTGCTTTGTCATAACAGTGATTTATAGTTCTGTATGAAATTATAAAACCCTTGGAAAACTCTCCCTTCCTGTCTTTATGTATTAGAACTGACACATGGAAACAGATTACTCTGGCAAACACATTTACCTTTATTGAACATATACCATATTTAAGGAACACTTTCCGGGTGCATGGATTCATTTGTTGAACAACATGGCAGGTTAAATGTCATGATCTTTGATATTTGTATAGCACATTTATAAACCATATTAAATATGAGAAAAGGTAAAGTGTACATGATTACCTTAACTTTCATAATTCAGTAAAGAAATAAAAGAGAATTTAGGAGAATAAGATCATTCCGTTCAAAATATATTAAGTCAATGAATATTTTTGGGGTACTGTATTACTCAATAAGTACTATAAGTATTAGTACTGTATTCATCAGTAAGTATTTTTGGAGTACTGTATTAGCACTCTTTTAGTTGCAAGAGCAGAAACACTTATGAAAGCAGCACACTGGAGGCTTCATCCCTGGGATGCAAGGCTGGTTCAACATAGGCAAATCAATAAACGTAATCCAGCATATAAACAGAACCAAAGACAAAACCACATGATTATCTCAATAGATGCAGAAAAGGCCTTTGACAAAATTCAACAGCCCTTCATGCTAAAACGCTCAATAAATTCGGTATTGATGGAACGTATCTCAAAATAATAAGAGCTATTTATGACAAACCCACAGCCAATATCATACTGAATGGGCAAAACTGGAAAATTCCCTTTGAAAACTGGCACAAGACAGGGATGCCCTCTCTCACCACTCCTATTCAACATAGTGTTGGAAGTCTTGGCTAGGGCAATCAGGCAAGAGAAAGAAATAAAGGGTATTCAGTTAGGAAAAGAAGAAGTCTTCTTCTTGTCCCTGTTTGCAGATGACATGATTGTATAGTTAGAAAACCCCATTGTCTCAGCCCAAAATCTCCTTAAGCTGATAAGCAACTTCAGCAAAGTCTCAGGATACAAAATCAATGTGCAAAAATCACAAGCATTCTTATACACCAGTAACAGACAAACAGAGAGCCAAATCATGAATGAACTTCCATTCACAATTGCTTCAAAGAGAATAAAATACCTAGGAATCNC
>NW_016810151.1:372146-393813 GCF_001698545.2 Rhinopithecus bieti
GCATGTTCTCACTCATAGGTGGGAACTGAACAATGAGATCACTTGGACTCGGGAAGGGGAACATCACACACCGGGGCCTATCACAGGGAGGGGGGGAGGGGAAAGGGATGGCATTGGGAGTTATACCTGATGTAAATGAAGAGTTGATGGGTGCTGATGAGTTGATGGGTGCAGCACACCATCATGGCACAAGTATACATATGTAACAAACCTGCACGTTATGCACATGTACCCTAGAACTTAAAGTATAATTAAAAAAAAAAAAAAAAGAAAGCAGCACACTGGAAAGAATATTATTTTGTTTTGATAATAGGTTAAAAACAAAAGGAAATTTTGTTCAAATAATAACTATTTGTCTTAGTATTAGCTTCATTCCCTCTGTATGCTGACCTTATTCTGTCCTACTACTAATAGGTTTCTTTGCAGATGAGGGAGGCTTCTGACATCCACCTTCATTCTGCTAGGCTGCCATCCTTCTTCATAACTTAACCTAAAAGAGAGTCCTCCTTGCCAGCTGCAATGGAGGATCCTGACTGGCATTTATTAGTAGCTAAAACGCTATTCAAAATGCATTTAAAAGCTCATATTAAGTTCTAGCATTCAATAGTACTGTAAGTAAATTACAATTAACAATTATTTATTGTATAATTCAAAATATTTAGAAGAGAGGAATTGTGATGTTGCCAACACAAAGAAAAGATAAATGTTTGAGGTGATAGATATCCCAGTTACCCTGACTTGATAATTACACATCGTGCAACTATATCAAAATATCACAGGTACCTCCAAATTATGCACAGCTATAATATACCAATGAAAACACAAAAGGAAATCCTTTAAAAGTTTAGATCAAACAATATTAATATTAGTAAATTCATGAAGCATCTGTTTTTAATTTGATAGAACTTTTAACCTCCTAATGTTTATGTAGAATCTAATCAAGATCTTGGAATAATTAACAAGTTATTGTTCCTTCTTTTGTACCTTTCTGCCCAAATGTCAATATTCAAATGTGATTTGAATATTGAATATCATGATTGGTTTTAGAGATAGCTAGGCAGAAAAAAAACCCAGGCAACAAATAGAAAGTGTGGCATGCAGCCTGTGGAAAACTAATAAAGGAAATAGAGTGATCTTGGCTAAGAGTAGTTGTTTAATTCTGACAAAGACCTACTATTAACAGAGATTAGCAAATGTTTTTACAGGCTTAAAAAATCATATTTAATTACAATCCACATTTTCTCAAACCCCTTTTAGCAATGAAAACAGGTAGAGTAGAAAAGCAAAAAACTCAGTGTAAAATACCTTAATTCAAATTTTACTGTATTTTATTTTGGTATAAGATACTTTAGGTGCAGCTAAACTAAATAAAAATCAGTTTTCTAGTGGGTAAATGGGGGACGGATACTATCTACTTCTTACAGTTATGCAATTTAAGGAATCTATTTCACTGTCCTCAAATATTAATTTTCCTCAAACTATTTTGGGATAGTTTCTTTTGTGGCTAAAGTTTGCATTGGGACAGCAAAAGAGGAAATAGAAAATGAATTAATAAAGGGATATATAACTTTTTTCATAAGAATAAATATAATTCATAATAATATTTAGAATAATCTAGCTATTTTTCAAATATTATATATTTTTTTCGCAGAGAAATTAGAAGTCATATTTCTGCAGTATAGCAGCTATCTAATTTCCCGTTTCTAGGGTATGTGTTTGTTTTTAGAAAAGCATTCCAGCAGATGGCGCCAACATCATAATATTTAACCTTCATGAAACTATGCCAGGAGTGGGTAGGGAAACAAAAGTTATTGTTTAGCCAGAAGGTGGAGCTAGGTGACCAATGTTTAAAATCAGTGTCTGCATTTGAAATAGATAACTTCAATTTTACTGAATCACAGGATTTATAATCTGAGTATTGTGAAGAGCATTGTCTGAATCCTCTCCCTTCCATACCTTGAAATTTCAACTTTAAGTGTATTGTTTTTACAATTAAAGAATTCTGGCCCAGCTCATGAAAGCAAGAAATACTTTTATACTCTAATTTTTGTGATTCATAGTCTTTACAAAAAAGAGAGCATATTTAAATATTGTTATTGTACTGTTTCTGTATAATTTTGAAGATTATACATTTTTGTAAAGTATGTACTTATCAGACACCACTTAATCCTCTGCTCTTTTCTTTCTATTTCTCCACTGTGATTTTCTTAGGAAGATGAAACACTGAATTAGGAAATCTGGGAAACTGCAAACACACTTTCTAACATGTTCAAATCAGGAAAAAAAAGGTTTGAAATATTTCTTCTGTAATACTTCATGAATTTTTCGAAAATACTGTTTAATTTTAATTTATTTGTTTATTCTGTTGCCAATGTTTAAGTCTTTAATCACTTTAAACAATAGGAAGTAAAATTAAACAGCTTCATAACTTTGTTTAAGCTTTCATATTAGCAGAAACTATTTTCTAAAATTGTTGTCAGATCATTGAATTCTAAATACTTGCCTATTAAATATCTGTGAAATGAATCCATTTCTCACATACCACATTACTTCCTTCTATCTCCTACCTTCAGCTAGTGGGGCAATCCAATAGCTTACTAGGAATTGACTTACCTTCCTCTTGCCCCCTCTAATCTGTTTTCTTTCAAGAGATCAACAGTAATGTTTTATAAATGCAAATTTGATCATTTCATTCCTATTTTTATAAAAGCTTTCAATAACTTTTTACTTGTCTAAGCAGTCAAACTTCAATGTGCCCAAAAGGCACCTCTCCAGGTCTGTCTCTTACCATTCTTTCCAATCTTTTTCTATAACATTTTCTTTCTATACAAACTTTATCACACTGTGCTACCTCCATCTAAATCTGGCCTTACCACTAGTGTAAGTTCATGAGGACAGAAGCATGTTCATCACCCTTCTCACTACTGGATTTGCAGTGAATGAGTGTACCATATCATATCTTGACAGATTGAATGAACAAATAAAAAATCAGAGGCCTCTGGGAAATAAAATTAAATTGAAGGATTCAGAATATTTTTCAATGGCAAGCTATTCACCCTTAAGAGAAGGTTCAGGATGCAGATGATAACTTTGGTATCTGCAAGGCTGCTCTAAGAGCAAAAGCTTGCAGGAAGAATTAAACCCAAAATAAACAAACAAACAAACAAAACTAAAACTAAAAACAAACCAAAAAACCTGAGTATCTGAAAATAGAACAAATGTCTGTGATTGGTAGAGTTGCCTGTAACTAGAGATATTCAAAAATAAGTTACTGTTTCATTTGTATAAACTAGTAGTCTGGTAGAATAATTAGATGAACTTCAAACTCCCTTTGAGCTTTGAGATCCTATGGAGGTATGCTTTGTTAAAAAGATTATCTCTGTATTTGCCATGCTGAATGCATTATAAGGCCAATGATGAGTGCATGGAGGTTCCGCCTGAGAGTTCTTGGAATTAAGTTTTATTGAGTTTAGGACTTTAAAGGATATGTGATTTCCTAACACCATCTATAACTAATTTCAGCTTTAGCTCACATTGCCAGCCTCTTCTTGGGAAACACTTGAAATAAAATATAGATAGATTCTTTTTTTCAGATGAGTTATTTTCTCTGTTAACTGAAATTATCTACTTTACTTTTTTTCTGGTATAATTTTTACTGAATCACTGATGACACTGATATATTTTTGATAATACATTTGTATTTTAGAACAATGAAACATGTTTAATTTGCTTTTGATGGTAGACTAAATTCTCTATTTCAAATATATAAATCTTCTCAAATGTATCCATACACCAAAGTGACTAATAACCTCTTTGTTTCATGAATCTATTTTTGGTCTGCTGCAGGAGAAAGGGTGAAGAAGTTTACACTCAATATACTAGTAGCTCCTGACTTTTGCACCTCAACCCAGATTTTATAACTATAATAAAAATATTAATTCATTCTCAGGCTTCATACTATATAAACTACGTAGTTCTTTTTTTTTTTTTTTTTTTTTTTTTTTTTTTTTTTTTTTGAGACATGGTCTCACTGTTGCGCAGGCTGAAGTGTAGTGATATAATTGTGTGGCTCACTGCACCCTCCAACTCCTGGGCTCAAGCAATCCTGCCTTGGCCTACCAAATTGCTAGGATTACAGGTATGAACCACTGCACTTGGCCAGTTCTTAACATTGTTTGCTAGGTGGCAAATGAAACCTGCACTTGAAGAGTTTTTTCAAATCAAGTTAATTCACGCGTAAACAAAGCTATAGATTGCCTCACTGTTTTTAAGAGCCCAAATCAGGAAACGATCGCTAAGTTGATCAACAGAATACATGTTAAATAAGCTATATACATAAAGTGGTTGACAGTGCAGCCGTTAAAAAAAAAGATAGATTCTACTGTATATTGACATGGAAATATTTTCATGATATATTGCTGAGAGGAAGTATTGAGTAGTAAACAGTATGTACAGTGTGTTTCCATTTTAAAAAGAAAGTAAGGTAATGCAAATGCATCAAAAAAATGTCAGAAAGTCTTTATCCAAACTTGTGTCACCGGTTATCTCTGAGCAATGGAATTCCTTACTTGACGGCTACAGGGATGAAGATTGGAAACTCTCTTCTGATACATTTGACAGTCTAATATGGATCAATTCCCATATGCATTTCCTTAAAAAAAAAAAAAAAAAACTAAAAAAGACACAAAATAATACAATCTAATGTCAACCTTATTCTATTGGAGTAAAGAAGAGGAAATTAATCATAGTCAAGCAAACAGGTAGATGATTTTAAAGTCCAATGGACACTGTCAAAATTCAGAGTTCTTGTGGGCAAAAAATGATAATGAAAGCATGCATAAAGATTAGATGATATAAATGTACAATTTTAAATCATTCTTGCTCTTGTTCTTACCGTGCCAAAGAGAAATTCTGGACTTCGGCAAAACCTCTTTTTACCCCTGATTTTCCATGGGTTTAGAAGATTCCTCGTATCTCCACTTCACTATCTTTTTGTCCTGCCATATTGGACCCAACAGTTTTCCTGTGGAAACTGCTGTTGCTTTTTTGAGCACAGTGCACATGGTGGGGACAGCCGGAACTCTCTGCTACTGCAATATGTGCTGTGGTTTCTCCCAGTTAAGTCTGAGTAGAGAGGAGGGAGACACAGACAGGAGGAGACACAGATGTATGTGATACATACATTATGACCAGCTAATTTAAATAAGGAATTTGGGTTGGAGGGGAATAAAATGACTTTATAAGTATGTTTTATTACACTATATATATATATGTATAATCACAATATAGTAAAATATAGGCAAATCAGTAATGTTGAATGCAGAAAATAGAAATTGCTGCAAGTAGAAAGGAATTTAATACGAGATATTAGTTGCTTACAACTTAGCAACTATTATTGCTTATTGTTGGAAGGGCTGAAAGAACAGGTTCTGTTCCAGACTTTCTGGACTGATTTCCAAAAGAATACCAAGCTGATCCACAGAGGAGCTACTACTGTCCCTGAGGCAGCTGCTAGTACTGCTGCCACAGCTGCCTCTCACAGTGACTGATTTTAGGAAGCCAGAGTAGTATGTCATTCTGCAGTTTCCTACCCGGAGAAATGGTTCACAGACCTGGAATGCAGCTACAGGAAAGTCTCACATTTCTAAAATGCCAGCAGCAAGAGCCAAAAGTTGCAGGAACATGCTATCATCTTTTCTTCATTCTACCTTGCAGACTTTCTCGATTTTCTCAATTTCTCTCAAGTACTAGAAGTAGATAATTTGCATCCAGAATGTTAGCTGCAAGAATACTAGGGGGAATTTAGATTGTAGCTTTCCAAACTCTCCAAATCAAAGAGTGAAAAAGAGATTGAGAGTCAGAGTATATCTCACAAACAGAGAAGCTCCAGGTAGGAAAAAATAATCCCTCATAACATGACCATCCAGATAAAATAGCTGTTAACATGGTCACACATCTACTATATTTTTCTTTCCATGTCTGTCTACCTATCTTCCATCTATCTGTCTATCTATCTATCTACCTACCTACCTACCTACCTAATCCATTCAATTTGAAATAATTGTTTTTCTAGTTTGTTTAGTAGCCCTTCCTACCATTCTTTGGGTAAAACAGGATCCCTTTTCGTTTGGAAACTACCTCAATCCACATCTATATTTTCCTGACCAACAAACCTTATCCCCTTCAACCCCATTACCCTCAAATCCTAATAATACATTATATGAACCAAGAAGTTCCCTTTTTTTGGCCCTAATCATGTTTGACTATAGTTTCTGACAGTGTCATCTGACAAGTCCTAATGTATATATGTATATACTAAATGTGACTTATAGACTAGGAAATGCTTTGCAGCCTGCTTTTTTCATGGATAAATATATCAATTTTTTTTGGGTAATAAATATCTGTCATAATTATTAATGGCTACAAAACATTACAATGTTTGGATTCACCTTAACTTGTTCAATTCATAATTTGTTTCTAACTTTTTTACTTGCATCACATTGAAGTTTAAATGGGTGTGTAAATTAGGACTACTTTTGGTTGCAAGTGACAGAAGCCAAACTTGAAATGCTTAAACAAAAAAGGGTTTTGGAAAGATACTAGGGTTTCTCACAAAATATGAAGAAAAAATACAGAATTTAGACCCCCATCAAGAACTACCAGGATTAGAACATGAAACTTGATGTCATTTGAATTTTCTGTGTTGTCCACGTGGAGAAGCTGGAGTGACCAACTCGTCCTGATCTGCCTGGGACTTTTAAGACTGAAAGTCCCAGATCCTGGGAACTCCCCTTATCCCAAGAAAACTGGAACTTTAGTCATCCCAGCTCTGGAGTCTTATTTTGTCAGGCAATAGAAAGAAACATGCACTCCATTCCAGCATTACTCTTCAGAAAAGTTTTGTAAATATTTTTATTTGGCTAGGAAATTATCTGTGAAGGGACATATTTGTTCCGCTGCAAATAGCAATGTTGAGTACAAATTCTTTTTTGATATATATGTAGCTCCTCTTTATCATTGACCATAGAAACAATAAATACTAAACAAAGGAGTAATAAATTTAATATTCCCTAGCCTGACATTAGAGCTAACAGTATAAAGGAAGCTATAGTCATTTTTTTATTTATACATTGTCTCCTCTTTCTAAATATGAGACTTTATTACATGTATTTCTTTATATAGCCATTCTGTTTTCCCTGCTCCACTCATTAAACTGTAAGACATTTCAGAACAGGGACTAAATATTTTTGTCTTCGAAAGTTCAGGCTTAGCAAATTGCGTGGCATGGGTTACGTAGTAATAAATATTTAAGCGAATAAATTACTATTTTTTTGTGATAATTTGACTGAAACAAAAACCTATTCTACGCAATGATGAGAATTGCTTTATGATTGTTGCCAATGTGAAGATTCAGCATAAAAAAAAATTAGGTGCTATTTAAATTTTCTTACTTTTTCTGCTACTTAGAACAACATTTCTCAACTGTTAGGTGCCATGTTATAAAGAGAACTTTTTATCAGTCTTTTAGTCAGTCCTTTGTGTGCTCTTCATAGTACAGGATGGGATTCATGTCTTTTTTCTGTTTATTTGTTTGTTTATTTATTTATTTATTTATTTATTTTGATAGGGTTTTGGGGAACAGGTAGTGTTTGGTTATGTGAATAAGTTTGTTATCGGTGATTTCTGAGATTTTTGGTGCACCTATCACCTGAGCAGTGTAGACTGTACTCAGTGGAATTCGTCTCTTTCTGTAGTCCTTTTTTCTTTTTCTTATACCTGATGTTAGGCATTCTCAGATGACCAGAAGTATAATTGGTTTTACAGCATACACTAGTATATAGCAAACGGCATATACAAAGTATCAAATACAGTCTTTAGAGTCAGATAAACCTGCATTTGAAGACCAACTCTATCTCTGTCCAGTCCTGATAAATTACTTTGAGCCACAGTTTAGTTATTCATAAGATAGAATTTTCATAACCGTTAGAGATAATTAATAGAAAGTAAGGTGTTTGGCATAGAAGAGATTAACATTCAAAGGACAAATAGTCAAAATTATCATTTTACGCAATCTGATGAATAACACATTAATGACTGTTTTTCCTGAACATTATTTCTACCTCTGTCATTGTCTATGTTTAGAAACCAATTGCTACTAATAGTGATGTGGTCATTCTTTACATAGGGATTTATCAAATGTACTTATTTGAGATGAAATAAGCCTAGTGACTCAGGTTAAAGATTATTTTCTGGAAGAAGTAATGCCAAGAAACTAAAAGTTCCCAAAGAACTTTCTATCCTGTGGGGATTATTTCAGTCCAACCTATTCCATTTGCAGAGGCAATTGCAGAATGTGTTATTTAGGCATGGCTATTGATTGAAGACTTTCTGCACTGTGAAAAATTTGGTTTTAAATGTCTATCCTAAAACCTTCTATTTGAGCAGATATGCCAGCAAGTCAGCAGCATTTTCTGTGGTGCAGTCAGAATAGTTTTCAGCTGAATCTCTCTTTTTTCTTCTTTAGCATTTATCATCATGGGCTACATCTCCATAAGGCATCTCAGGGTTACACAACCCATAGAAAAAAACGGTTTACATCTGCCTTTGGCTCATTTTTCTCCACATGCATGATTTACCCCATAAAGTGCTGTGCTGTGCTCTGGGATCCTTCAGAAGAAAGCACTGATGTGACTCATCTCCATCATGTGGATGTCCTAGCTCTGCTGCTGCCGCCGCCACACCTGCCTTATTGCAGCACAAATACGATGAAGGGAAACAGGAACAGAGTTGTTGATGGTAGTGTCTAAGATGATTTCTCATGGGACAGCTACCAAATGGGTCCTTCTGCAAACAGGAGGTTCCAATTTTAGGCTGCATACTAGTAGTAAATGGGTAGTATTAATAACAATAAATACACTGTTTTGAATAAAATTTAGATTGTTTCCAAGCTTCTGACTTTGGAGGCTTGGTTGTTTTTGGAGAGAAAGGTAGACAGAACAAGGATAGCACATACACTGCCATGTTTTTCTTTATTCCTGCTCAGTACAGATTGGTGGGCATTTCTGGTTGCACATCCAAAACCATCTCTTCTTTTCTGGATAACAGAATTCCAAACTGTTCGGGAGATATGGTGCACAACCCCAGGATATTCACTAGTGATCGTTCTGAGAGTGAGGGGAAATTAGATATATGGAGAGTCTGATGGGAGTATCTGGAAAAGGTTTCCCTTCCTTGTCAGAGAGCCGTGTAAGAAGAAACCCATTTGCCCAGGCCCTTTCTTTATGCCTTATGTGGCAGCCATCTTGCAGCCACACTGGGATTCATTGCCAGCAATCTGAGGATAGCTGAGAGAAAAGATGGGAGAAGTCTGGATCTTTAATAAAAATGCTTAATGGCTGCACCAACACCAGCACTTCTTACCTCTAGACTTCTGATTAGGTGAATAGTAATTGCTAGTGTTGCTTAAACTGGTTTTAGTTAGAGGATTTCATTCTTCCAGTGGCAGGCCTTCTCACTGATAGATGTGGTGTTTGGTACCATCTTTGGTTTTTGGAGAAGGCTGAGATTTCATTTCAGTAGACTTGTGTTGAAATGTAGCAAGAGAGAACTGAGTCAGGAGGGTGTGGGTATTCTGAAGCATTCAGATGGGGAAAAGGTCTGCAGGTGAGTGCAAGATAATTTTCAGGAAGCTCAGAGATTCAAAGCCAAAGGAGAGCTTACAATCCAAGTATACCTAAGGCTGAGTCTGAAGGGTAAAACACAAAGATCAGAAGACCCCAGATGGGAGAGCAGAGCAAGTGTATGAGGCAAGTGTGATAATTAAGTGTATTTTTATGAAAAGGATAGGGTGCCCAAGGCTGGTAGCATTGGATGCTTTCCTACCCCTGAATGAATGTTTGATCTTGACTTGAAAGCACAACTTCAGAGAAATAAATAAGTCCATTTTTTAATTTTTCCCTAACATTTCAGCATCTTTTAAATTCTTCTTTCCGTGAGCTCTGCACTGCAGAAGGCCTCTTGTGTTAAGAAGTGGATTTGGGCTGGGTGTGGTTGCTCATGCCTGTAATCCCAATACTTTGAGAGGCCGAGGCAGGTGGATCACAAGGTCGGGAGTTCGAGACTAGCCTGGCAAACATAGTGAAACTCTGTCTCTACTAAAAATCCAAAATTAGCTGGGCATGGTGGCACGCACCTGTAATCCCAGTTACTCAGGAGGCTGAAGCAGGAGAATTGCTTGAACCCAGGAGGTGGAGGTTGTGGTGAGCTGAGATTGCACCACTGCACTCCAGCCTGGGCAACAGAGTGAGACTCTGTCTCAAAAAAAAAAAAAAAAAAAAAAAAAAAAAAAAAAAAAAAAAAAAGCCAACATGGCCAATATGTAGGTATGTGAATGAAAAGTTCTGCTATGTGATTTTCTAAGAGTAGCTCCTATTCTGAAATCACCAGCCGAATCAACATTCTGTTTAGAAAATGGAAAAATATGTGTAGGAAATGTTTATATGCTGTGCTGCAAGTAGTCAAGTTAAGAAGCCTTCCCTGAGACCCTTTTATGAACTTGGTACTTGGTCCAGTTACCATTGTTCAGAAATAACAGTGCATATTGTACAGGAACCTTATAAAATTTACACAGAAAATCACAAAGATACACTTTCTTTTTCTATCAAGCTAGTTTTTCTCTCTAGAAGCAATTTTTATTTATCAGATTTGGCACCTGTTCCTCTAATATATCATTATCTATCTATCTATCATCTATCTATCTATCTATCTATCTATCTATCTATCTATCTAGTTTATCTTACAATGAGTAGATATCAAAAAGGGGCTGGCCAGTCTTTCTAAAGACAAAGACAAGAAGATTGACTTAGAAAAAAAATTAAAAATATCTATCCAAGTTGTTTGCTAAAGCCTCCTGGAAGATCTGATTTTATGCATTAGCTACTGTATCAGGCAGTGTTTTTAAGTACATGCAACAGTAATCACTTTACCTAATTTGAGCAGAAAATTTATCGAAAGATTGAGTAGCTCTTAGAATCTCTGAGAAGGGTATAAATGTTAGAAACTAGGTAGCCCATAATAATACCCCAAATCACACTGAAGGACTGGTCTATTCTAGACACCACTGTACTCGCTTGGTCATAGTCACCACAGTATACTCTGCAGATATCATCAGCACTGGTCCATAACACTGCTTTTGAAATTGTGGTGTAGCTTATCCCTTGTGTAGCCTTACTATAAATGATACTTTTTACAGAACAGACTCATTCCTTCTCTAGTTTTTGCTTTACCAACATATGACTCAAAATCTCAAATGGATGTATGCAATTGGAGGAGAACGGATAATGTCCCTGAGCCTCAATTGCAAGAAAGGCCAGAAAAGTGGGAATCTGGAATTTTCCTTTCTTTAGTAGGAAACGAGGTATCTCATTGTATAGAGATTTCTTAAACTGGTGACTTAGGGAGACATTTGGCATTCTCTGTAGACATATCTTTTTTTAAAATTGCTATGCCTTGGCAGGTGATGGGGGGTCATGGGGTTTGCTACTGACATCTAGCGGGTAGAGGCCAAGGATGCTGCTAAACATCCTATAATATACATGACAGTTTATGACAACAAAGGATTATCTGGTCTGAAATGTCAGTAGTGCCTCTGCTGGGGAACTCTGCTCTTAAAAGGATAAATAGAGCCTCAGATACATGTGGCCAATCACAAGTATTGAAACAGTGGCCAAATTTTTTTCTTCTTTATTTGGTTTGTCTTTTCAGTTTCCATCCTTTGCTGTGATTCTCTTTCTTTATCTTTTGTGAGAAAAGACATACAAAAAGAAGATGTAATAGATCCACTTTTGCATTTCTATAAAGGAATATGTGAGGCTGGGTAATTTATAAAGAAAAGAGGTTTATTATGGATCACGGTTCTGCAGGCTGTACATGCATAGCAGCAGCAGTTGCTCAGCTTCTGGTGAGGCTTCAGGAAGCTTCCAGTCATGGTGGAAGGCAAACAGGGGCAGGTGTATCACATTGTGAGAAAGAGGGAGCAAGATAGAGTGGTAGGGGAGGTCCTGGACTGTTTTTAACAACCACATTTTATGTAAATTCAAGTGAGAACTCACTCATTACCACCAGGATGACCCAAAGCCATTCATGAGGAATCTGCCCCCATCACCCAAACACCTTCCTTCAGGCCCAACCTCTAACATTGGAAACCACATTTCAAGATGAGATTTGGAGGAAACATGTATCCAAACCATATCAACTATCAGCAAGGAAATTTATTCACCGAAGTCAATAGTTTGCTTAAGATAACAAACATAATAAATAACAGAATCATTACTAAAACCCACAACCTACCTCAAGGCTCATAATGTTTCCACTCTGCATGTTGTTCTTCTGTAGCTCTCTGGAACCACAGGAAATATGTTTACAAAATTGTTGTTAGGATCTTTTTAGAAAGTCTAGATGTAGCACACAAGAAATGAGGAATGAGTCCATAATTATATTTTCATCGATCATCCTGAAACCAGCTGAATACATAGTGTAGTCAACCTGCATGTCACTCCTCCAGATGAATTAGGAATCTCTTAACCCCCTTCCAGGAGAACTGAAGCTAGTCTCTTACATGGAACCAAGAGTAAAATATGTTGAATTAACTGAATAGCACTTTACTGTCTCTTCAGTCTTGGTATGTAAAAGAGGAGGATGCTAAGGGTGCAGTAGCATTCCTTAATGGTGCTGTAGGGCTACTATTTCCTCTATGCTCCTTTCACTCACTATTGTGCTGTATCCACTATCTACTGGGTCCCAAGGCAGCACTATTTTCTGCTTGACACATCACTGGGGGTAGAGAGGTAAAGAATGTTCTTTCTCCTGCCTGAAAGATTCTCTACAACTTGGAGAAAACTCCTGTATGTCAACAGTTGCAATGTCCAGAACAGGGAATTCATTTATAATGACACATTTTAGACCTGCCCACAGCAGCAAGCCTAGGATCCTTTTGAAATGTGTCAGTGTCATGGGGTCAATCAGCCTTGGACTTTGACACTAGCTATGATGTATACATAGTATAGGGTATTGCTCTGTAGCAACCAAGTTTGGGAGGCAGAAGCAATTTTAAAATCTCCCAGCCTCCAGGGGGCATATCTGAGCACTGACTTCAGAGACAAGGAGAGAGAAAACATACATTTTAGACAAGAGTAAGCACTTCATATATGGGGAAGGCTGCAGTGGATTAGAAACACTGGATCCTTTGATAAGCTGATAATGTATGAATGCAAAGGTTGTGTTTCAGGAAATGTATTGCAGACTATTATTTATATCCTAAATTATATAGCAGGTTGTTTCAGTTCTCATGTGTTGATGCATTTAATTATCTAAAAATCTAATGAGAAGATACTACACTATTTCCATCTCTATTATCCAGAAGACAAGGGTAAGGACTGGATATGTTAAGTAATTATTACAAACTAGGTAGTAGTTTTATACTCAGAACCATGTAAACTCAAGTCCTGGGCTCTTAAACATAACATTTTATGTTACTAATCAGTCCATATTTTTCTTATTCTGGTTGAGAGTATCATCAAGTTGCTCATTGTCTTTCTACACTTAGTCATTCTGTGTGTGCATTTCAGAAGGGATTCATAGCACTGGCTTCACAATTTCTCCCTTGGACAACCACAAGAGGCATCCTTAAAACTGTGAGAGAAAACCTAATACAACTGATACAAATAAAGAAAACCCAGCTCCTCACCCCTTGACCTTCCTCACTGTCACCAAAACCAATGTTTTGTTGTTTCTGGGTTTTTTTTTTTTGGAATAAAAATAATGTATTGTTTCTTATTATCCTGTGGGTTCAATGGGCTCAACTGAACCCTTTTGCTGGATACCATGAAGGCCAGTTCATGCATAGGGCTGCACTCAGCTGACTGTTCCATCCAAGATGTCCCCTCATGTTCCAGGGTCTTAGTATTTTAAAGTGGTAATCATGACCTTTTAATGGATCTTGAAATCAATTTAATCAACCAATTGTATTAGTCTGTTCTCAGACTGCTAATAAAGACATACCCAAGACTGGGTAATTTATAAAGGAAAGAGGTTTAATGGACTCACAGTTCCACATGACTGGGGAGGCTTCACAATCATGGTAGAAGGAGAATGAGGAGCAAAGTCACATCTAATATGGCAGCAGACAAGAGAGCTTGTGCAGGGAACTCCCATGTATATAACCATCAGATTTGTGAGACTTATTCACTACCATGAGAACAGCATGGAGGAAACTGCCCCCATGATTCAATTATCTCCACCTGGCCCTGCTCTTGACATGTGGGATTATTACAATTCAAGGTGAGATCTGGGTGGGGACACAGCCAAACTATTTCAATCATGACCTGCCTTAACTACAGTTTAAAAAGGATTGACTAAACATAGATCTGAGATTATGTCACATCCAGTAATGGTAGTATGATGTGAAAGTTTTTCCATTTCAGCGCTATATAATGTGGATGGATGTAAATGTAAAATAGCCACTGGTAAACTACTGTGAGATCCACTGCAGAACACCACAATTCACCATAATCTTGCTAGAGCTGAGAAGGGCAAGGATAGAAGAATTATCATCTTAGAAAAATAGGATACAGAGGCTGGATGCAGTGGCTCATGCCTGTAATTCCAGCACTTTGGGAGGCCGAGGTGGGTGGATCACAAGGTCAGGAGATCGAGACCATCCTGGCTAATGGCTAACATGGTGAAACCCTGTCCCTACTAAAAAATACAAAAAAATTAGCCAGGCGTGGTGGTGGGTGCCTGTAGTCCCAGCTACTTGGGAGGCTGAGGCAGGAGAATGGCATGAACCCAGGAGGCAGAGCTTGTAGTGAGCCGAGATTGTGCCACTGCACGTGCCACTCCAGTCTGGGCAACAGAGCGAGACTCTATCTCAAAAAAAAAAAAAAAAAAAAAAAGGATACAGAGAAGGAACTTTGTCATGGAGTCTAATACTGCAAAATACATTAGTTAAGAAAAGTAAAAGACCACACACACGCACACACGCACACACACCCACATTCATTCTTTGGTTCAGAGCCATCAGTAGCTTATTAGTGATCTCTGACTCGAGGCAAATATTCCCTCACATTCATTCTAATTCTGCACATTTCATATAACCTCCTGAGAAAAGATCTGCCTTCCTGGGTAACTTTCTACTCAGAAGAAGCACCTTGGATCACAGACTCAGACCTTATCATTAAGAATACTTCCCATAACAAATGGGAAAGTGTGGAATCCAGGTTTATCTGTGTCTCTCATTTCATTTCAGTTTTGTTTGTGAAAATTGGCTATCAGAAGAAAATGTTATTTGGGGGAGGAGAAGAACATTATAGCCTCTAAGTGAAAGCGGATCTCTTTTAGCACTGATTTTGCAGTGATCAGCAGAGATTTGCTCCAGAAGCAGGCTTTACCTTCTTCCTTAGCCTCATTAGCTAGCTGCGCCGGGTTGTAAGGCTGCTGAGCGAAATGCTGCAAGACATGGTATGTGACAGAAGTTTAGGAGCATTTCCTAGGAAGAAGCTAACAGAGCGGGAGAAAAATGCCTCCATAAAAATGTGTATTTCTCTATGAAATACAGAATAATAAATGTGAGGGGTAGCAATAGCACAACAAGCAATTTGTAGTACTTGGATATCTACCAACCCCAAGTCAGGGAAGAGTAAACCCACCTGATCCTGACATGCTGTCAGATCAATACCTGCAGATGATGTTAAAAAATGAAGTTGCCAAAATTATATACTGCTTCCTGTAAACATTTCTGTAAGTGACTATATAACATTCAGAAAAAGTTACATTGTGAACAGTAAAATACTGATGATTCTGACATTATTTGTGTAAGTAACTGGGAAATATTACTTGACCTCTAACTTTCATTTACCTCATGTCTTTAACTCTTATTTTCTCTGTCTAAAAAAGCAATCGTAGGAGAGAAGGGAAAAGTAAAGAAATATTACAAATGCAGAAAATATTGGAAGAATTAAATGAGGTAGTACATGCAAAGTATTTAGACATTATGTCTTTATTAGTAACTTATTAATGAAGGATACATGTAATTACTTTGATTATGATTATGTATACCTTATAAACAATGCAATAAAAACATAACCACAGACATAAACTCCACACCCTCTCAACTAATTCATTCAGTAATTTTATTTGACACATACCTTATGAAAATTCTGAATTCTAAAAGTGCAGAGATGAATACAACATGCTTTCTGCATTTGAAGAGCTTGCATTTCATCAGAGGAGAAAGGCATGTAAATTAATAACTGTAATTAGAATGATGGAAACTATAATAGAGCAATTACAAAATGTTACTTTTTAGGAGGCATACAGTAAAGCTCCAGAAAGAAGAGACAACTTTTTCTATTTCTACTTTCACCATGGATCACATAATATTTAGGACATGAGTCAAGAGAGGCACAGAGCAAGAGAGACACAGAGCAAGAAAGGCAAGCTCTCATTTCCCCTACAAAACACACACAGGCACATGTGTGTGCATGAACACATACATACACCGTTTTATTCCGTCTTCCTGTTCTTTGTCAGCAGCTTCCCAAAACTTGGAGGAAGGGCTGTAGAATTTGAAGAGCCTCACAGTTGTTTAGCATCTGTCGTGTGCCAGTTGTTTTACACACATTACTTAACTTACCATTATTATGAGCCAGTGGGGAATGGAATTACCTCACTTTTCAGATAACGGCTTGAGTTTCTGTGGCAACTATGGTTTTGTTACTTGGTGACATTCTCATTATCATCATTCTTCTGATGACAGATCTTATCTGTCTGGAAACAGGAGATGGTCCAGCTGGGGCAATTGGAGTCACTAGCTTGGATTCTGTGCTGGAGCTGCCAGTGAAAACTTTATTTTTGACCACCAATGCTATGTATGTAATCCCAGAGTTGAGGGTAGTCTTGTTGATGCTGCAGGAGGAGGTGAGAGAATGCAAGGAAATAATGTAAGGAGGAGATAAAAAGAAAGTTCTCTTGGTACTGAGTCCTCTGCTCTCATTCTTGAGGTCCCTTGTCTTGACCCTTAGGTTTTCTGAAGCATCAGTATCTTTTCAATCAATCCTGTAATCCTTATGTCAGTATAAAGTTCAGTTTTTGTCAATTGCCACCTTAAAAGTCCTAATATAGAATATGCAGCTACTGTGAACAGACCTTGAATTTGAACTAGGTCTGTGTGACTTAACAGTTTATGACTTTTCACTGAACTAATTCATAGTATTTTAACGTATGTAGGCCCTGGAATTATTTTTAGCCACCATTGTTTGTTCATGTATAGCTGTCTTTTCAATCCATATCCTGTTTTAGATAATATGGAAGTGAATGATGTAATTGTTTCCTTCAAAATATTAGGGAAAAAGTGGCATTTGAAATCTAAAGGATTTTTTAAAAATATTCCACGAGTCAGTAGAGAGGCTAAATGTATGGGCTCAGGCACTAGTATTCCTGGGTTCAAATCCTAGCCCTTCATCTTATTAGCTGGGTAAACTACATAAAATTAAACAGCTTCTGTGTGCCTCATTTCATTTCTACAAAGTGTACATAATTGTACCTACCACAGGATTTGCTGTGAAAAGTAAATTAATGCACAGGAAGCACTTAGAAAAGTGTCTGAAATATAATGAATATTCAGAGACTGTTGGCTATTTTTATTTTTTAAGTTGTGGTTGTGATATATATATCACATATATATTTCATATGTACATCACATATATATTTCATGTATATTATATATATCACATATCTATTCCATATATATTATATATATCACATATATATTCACACAAACATATACACACACACACACACACATATATGTATATTGAAAATCTTCTTTAAGTAAAATCTTACCTGAAAACTCAAAATGGAAACTAGAAAATGGCAAAGCTGCTTTGGAAGACAGAATGAGGTTCCTGGATCTCACTCAATTAGTGTCAATTTCCCTTTTAAGGCATCTCTAATAGATAATAGGAAAATTTATTGAACTTTCACACTGTACTACCTCCACTGTGCTCAGTTTACCTGTATTTTTTAAAAAATGTTATCAGTACAATGATCTTGCAGGGTAGGTATTATTATAGTCATATGCAGGTTTATTTATTTTACAGATCAAGAAACTGAGGCTTTTTGAAAGTCAGTAAGTTGCCTAGAATCATACAGCCAGTAACTGGAAAAGTTAAGCCTCGAGTTCAGATCTGTCTGATGGTCCTAACCCAAAGCCGTATTCTTAACCATCTTATTACACTGCGTGCCCTCAGGTATCTTAAGTACCTCATTTAAAAATTACCATTTTAGATGAATTGGGTTATTCTTGTATCTTGAAATGATGAAGAACTGGCTTTGCTTCTGGATTTTTTCCCAGGAATCAATTTATAGAACACATTTTTTTATGTGAGTTTGGGAATCCCTACAGTATAAAACTGTGTAAAATGTGAATCCAAAGAAGCTGGGCCCATTGGAATGAGTATAAATAGTAGGCTACAAAACCAATCAAACAAAATGCATGAATATAAGAGATTTAATCAACAAAGAAGCAATAAAGTGCTTAGATTACTTTAAAAGAGTAAAATTTTACTGAATGCTTATTTTCTGTGGGTCAATATTTAGCATCATAATAATCACATGAAGCTACTGGAAACTCCTTTGTGGAAAGATTTCTACCTTCCCAAAAGTCAGACCATCCATGGTATTTGATGCTTGGCAACCAGTAGAGTAGATAGTTTGCTTTCAGTTCTCTTGATAATCATTTATCTTCTTCTATAATGAATCCTTCAGCAGGAAGAAACTCTTCTGTTCTGCTGACCTCTGGTAATCTTTTCACATTGATATTTGGAAACNCATTTTTTTATGTGAGTTTGGGAATCCCTACAGTATAAAACTGTGTAAAATGTGAATCCAAAGAAGCTGGGCCCATTGGAATGAGTATAAATAGTAGGCTACAAAAACCAATCAAACAAAATGCATGAATATAAGAGATTTAATCAACAAAGAAGCAATAAAGTGCTTAGATTACTTTAAAAGAGTAAAATTTTACTGAATGCTTATTTTCTGTGGGTCAATATTTAGCATCATAATAATCACATGAAGCTACTGGAAACTCCTTTGTGGAAAGATTTCTACCTTCCCAAAAGTCAGACCATCCATGGTATTTGATGCTTGGCAACCAGTAGAGTAGATAGTTTGCTTTCAGTTCTCTTGATAATCATTTATCTTCTTCTATAATGAATCCTTCAGCAGGAAGAAACTCTTCTGTTCTGCTGACCTCTGGTAATCTTTTTCACATTGATATTTGGAAACATCTCAGAAAATAGGCACTGTCTTCTTTTGTATTCTTCCTTTTCACTGCTACTTAGTCTGAAAGAAAATTTCAGACTTTGAGTGCACCTTAAACATCACAACCTCTGTGACTGTCTCCCATATCCCTGAACCAGGCCTAGAAGCATAATTGGAGGAAATTTTACAGGACCATGAGCAGAATCAACTAAGATGCTAATCTTGATAAAATAAAAGATCTCTGATCAAGAGACCAAATTACTTAAAATGAGACATCTAATGGAATAAATACCATTATTTTACTCTCCTGCTTCTTTTGAGCAACTGCTGAGGCTGCTTATTGGGTAAATCTGAATGGAAGCCAGAGAGTGTTAAAGCTGGTTGATGTAGTCTATACAAGTCAGCCTCTGAAAGCAGAGAGTAAGGAGAGAGGTGGATAGTAGAGTGGATGAAGAAATGAAGGCTACCTAGTGTAGACGGTGTGTGTGCGTGCATATACTTAACTAAAGTATATGTATACAGAGACACACATATACTTAATTAAAATCCACTCCTTGCCAGTCATTAGAGCAAACTTCACTCCTTGACTGCAATAAAGGAGTTTTCTATTATCAGTGGAGCTGGCCTGAGGGGAAGGGTTTCTTTTTTATTATTAAAACTTTAGATTCGTTATAGCAATTACTTATAGCTGTAAATCAGCCAAGTAGAAAAACAGAAAAATAAGCTAATTTACTTCTAGAAGCTGGTAAGTAATTATATCAGATTAGATCACAGAACAAAAATCCCAGTGGCTTTCCAGGATACAATTCCTGTAATGACATGATTAGAACTGGCAGTCATAGGGGTTGAGGTACTGGGGCAAATAATCAGAAATAAACAAAATTCCTCTGGTCCTTCAGTCATGGATGATTTTCAGAGGAACCTGCACCTGTTTCATAGATTGGATCTATTTCTCTTCCATCTATTAACTTCAGGAATCTATAGTGGGCCTCACTGTATACTGAGCAACTGAATACTAATCATGAGAACCAGTCCAGCTAATTTATAATGCATATGCTTCCAAGGGAATTTGAACATGTCATTCCCAAGTCTAGGAGAAATGTGTTCCTTTCTGGATATCATATATATACAGGTGCAGGTTTGCATTAGAGAAGGTATTTCAACGTTTTTGCTAAAGGGAACTAAGTTTTAAAATCACATAGACTGAATTTGACTTCACTGTAACTGGAATTTTTAACATTTTAGAGCTTTGAAAATTGTCATTAACAGATATGCAAATAACTTGCCAAATGGATTATGTAATAAATGTAATAAATGAAATAGCTGACATTCCTCCTCTGTTTGAGGATGTCAGAGACAACTTGGCAGCTTGCTTTTTTGAAGTAGTTGTAATATGTAGGGTATCAACATCCCTGAAAACATGCCCTGGGCTGCTCTTGGAGAGAGACCACCAAAAGGAAAAAAAACTCTTCAGCTCTGCCTCCCAGCCCAGACCCCCAGCTCCCAAGTAATATGGGAATATCTCCTGACTTCAATCCTTTGGGGACATATGTCAGCTTATTGAAATCAACAGGACTATACTGGTCAGAGGCAGGGAAAAAAATCCTTTGACTTCAAAGGGACTGATACATAAGAGAAGTACAGACAAGAGGCAGCAAAGGCTTTTGGAGAGAAGCTGCTTTTTGAAGACTCTCCTGGCTGTTGTGATCAAATGGCCAGCTTCCATGCTCTTAAAAGTAATGTTCTCCTTACTAAATGTATTCAGTGACTTCCTGTGTCACTGCTTTGGATTCTGCATCTCTGTGATTATCCTTCTATGAGACCCTGCTATCAATCCAATCTCTACTTTGTGACTTGGTGATGACCTGGGCACTTCTGAATTGCACCCTAGTGACTCAGGGGGAGAATCTTAGATGGCATAATCTAATGCCTCTTAGACTTTCCCTGCTACTGTTCCATTATACTTTTATGGTTTTATTATATTGGGATTCCACTAGTACTATTATTTAATTAATATTTTTTAAATTTACTGTTTTTGTTTCAAATATGCTTATTCATAATTTAATAGTTTTGATTTGCTAGCTATGTTTCTACTCTCATGCATATTAAAATTAATACATCATTATTAAAATAAAAATATATTTTCGGCCGGGCGTGGTGGCTCAAACCTGTAATCCCAGCACTTTGGGAGGCCGAGACGGGCAGATCACGAGGTCAGGAGATTGAGACCAGCCTGGCTAACACGGTGAAACCCCCCCTCTACTAAAAAAATACAAAAACCTAGCCGGGCGAGGTGGTGGGCACCTGTAGTCCCAGCTACTCTGGAGGCTGAGGCAGGAGAATGTCA